>NC_056735.1:1734626918-1734726918 GCF_019279795.1 Protopterus annectens | reverse complement strand
CAGAAGGAACAGATCAAAATTATGAGCAAAAATCTGGACATTTTGTGAAAATTGGAGCAGTTGAGAGGTATGGCAGTAGTAACCAGCAATACTGTATGGAGGTTAACAAAGTACACTGAAGGTGAGCATGCCATTAGATATCTAGCATAAGAAGCATTACATTTAGATGGGCAATAAATTACACAATAATACAAGCTAAAAACACTTAATAAATAAATAAACAAACAAACAAATAAATAACGTAAGTGATGAGCAGAAAGAACAGATCTGGAAATCAGACCATAGAGAGGGATAGGGTAGGTTGCAAACTGCACCGTTTTTTTCTAACATAAAAATATTTGCAGCTTTGGAACTGGTCTCAAAAGGGCAACAAGTAGTGTATGTAATCCATCTCGTCAACATTCAGTTCTGCTACATTTTTATTCCTAGCACTTCAAGAGGTTCTCAGATTTAGTTTCAATTGCTAAAGTCTGCTACTTATAAAACTGACTAGAAGACTAAGAGCTTTAAAGTCAAGCTCCACTTCCTGGCCAATGTCAGGGACAAATCAGTACACGTATTAATGAAGGCAAGCATCTGCCCAAGCTCTAAGGTGGAAGCATATAAGTCATTTATACTGCCTTCAACTACCCATCAAGATAAATTGGAAAACCAATATAGGTGCACTTGTGTGTTTCTTCAAGGTATGCAAAGAGATAATCAATGAGATGCACACACACTTTTGCAATATTTTGCCAAGGATATTCTTCATGCTTAAGCTATGTATTCTAAACAGAAGCAATATTTTGTTTCTGTATGCCTTTACAGGAATTTTGAGGCTGTCTTTATAGGTTTATAGATTCATAGGCTACAAGCCTAGCCATAACAATTCCCTAGCTATTTCTTCCCGCAGTAATTACTTCCCTGGACCCCTGTCTAGCAGGGCGACTGACGTGATTCCCGGGGTGAATTTCCTATCTCCCATCCAATCATCAAGGTTCCTTTTGAAGAGGGCCAAAGAGGTGCTCTGCTTGACATGTATGGGCAGTCTGTTCCAGAATCTGGGAAGTCTATGGGTCAGGAATCTATCCCTCCAGCATGTTTTGTTCATTGTGATGACAAGGTTGAGATCCCTAGAGCATGTGTCTCTGAGGGATTGGGATTTCTTTAAGTGTAGCATGTCCAACAGCTCTGGCTTTGACATGGCCTTGTATGTTAAGCAGAGATCTCCTCTGAGTGGACGATATGCAACAGAGTACAGGTGGAGTTTTTTTTTAGACGGTCAGCATAGGGCATCTGCTTTAGGCCTGTGATTCTTTTAGTGAGGTATTTCTGCGTCCCTTCCAGTTGTTGCAGATGTCTTGAGAGGTACATACCAAATGGGGCATTGTATTCTATAATGGGTCTAATGAGGGATGAGCACAGTGGCACAATGATCTCCTTTTTTTCTGGATGGAAAGCCCTTAGTGATGAGGTGTGCCACATAGAAGGATTTCCTGACTGTTGTGGCGATGTGGTTGTCAAAGGTGAGACTACTGTCCACCAGTGTCCCTAAGTCTCTTATCACACTTTTGGTGTTTACCTATGTGGTAATTCACGGGTCCATGTTTTTTCCGAAAGGGAATAACTACACATTTCTTGGCATTGAGCTTAAGCCGATGGCTCTGGTACCAAACATCTGTTTCTGTAAGGCCCTTTTGTAGAATATCCACACCATTTGGGGATTTAATAATGGCTCACAGTTTGCAGTCATCTGCAAACTTTATTAGCCAGAATCCCTTAGTGTTGGCCTGTACATCAGAGAAGTAGATGTCAAAGAAGAGCGGTCCCAGGACTGAACCCTGAGATACTCCACTTGTCACTTGTCTGGATCTGGATTTGGAGTCGGCTACTTTGACAGTGTGGGTTCTGTCAGTAAGCCAGTTGGCAACCCATCGAGTGATGTAAGGATTAATGCCCATCTTAGTAAGTTTATCTATGATTCCAGAGTGGGGGATGGTGTCGAAGGCCTTGGCGAGGTCCAGATAGGCTGTGTGGACCACCTTACCCTTGTCCCTGGCTCTGGAGACTGATTTGAAGAAGTCAATTAGATTCAGGAGACAAGATCGGCCCTTCACAAACCCAAACTGCATGGGGTCCAGTGTTTGAAGGTTGCCAATGTCTTTGTTTATAAGTGCCATGATAATACATTCCATGGCCTTGCAGATCAGGCTCATCAGACTGATAGGGCGGTAGTTCCCAGGATCCAAGGTGGATCCCCCCTTGCGGAGTGGGATAACTGTAGCTGTGCACCACTCAGTGGGCATGAAGCCTGAGGTGAGGCTATGATAAAACATGACACTTAGGTGAGGTGCCAGTTCATTTTGTAGTTCATGTAGTACACAGCCTGGGATGTCGTCTGGTCCCATGGATGCTGTAATCTTAGCTTTGGAGAGTGCGTTTTTTATCTGAGTGGCCGTTATTACTGGAATTTGGCAATGTTTTGGTATTGAGATAGGCCATTTAGAGGGTGAGAGGGGGATGAAGTTGGCACTGAATTGATCTGCCAGGATATTGGCAATATTGTTCGGATCAGTATATTTAATGCCATTCTGTTGTAGCTCAGCTGCCATTTAGATTCTTGACATAGCTATAGAATGCCTTGTGGTTGTCTTTGGAATCTTTGGCAATTTTATTTTCATAACTAGCTTTGGAGGATTTTATGAGGGATCTCAGTTTCTTACTGAGGCTGGTAAGGGAGTTTTTTTCATCCTGGGATTTTCCTCATAGTTATCATAGTTATTACCTTATTGTCCTCAGCCAAAAAATAATCCTTTATGCAAGCATTTAAGGTTTATGGTGCATAGCCATGTGCTCCATAAAACATAATTAAATTACACTACCTTTCCCTAACCCTACCTAGAATCAAAACACTTAATACTCAACTTTAGAAAAAGTAAACTGTATGTAGTTTGCAACAACTACACTCTAACATAACAATACCAACCACTGCCACATACTATGCCCTGATAGCTTTGCAGAGGAAAGACTTGAAATATTCAAACACCCAGTCCTACTATTAGATTGCACTTTATCATTCCATTTGCTTATCATAACCTTAAAATATAAATATCATATCATAAACCTAAAACAGGGTGACAACACACTCAGTTGTGACTTGGGAAATCTCTCATCCTTTGGAGTAATTTTCTTTGTACATTTTCTTTGAAGAAGTGGACCTATATTCTTAAAATATAGAATTATATTCCAGACTTGGATGAATTGAACTCTTGAATAAGTTAGATAGCATTTCTGGATCCCTGCTAACCATAAGTTTGAAAAGTAAAACTACTTTCCTTAGCATCTTGTTTTTAATATTGATTGCATTCTTTCTTAAACAAAATGTATTATTTACCAGCATACCCTGACCTTTTGTTAAATTTGTATGCGCCAATTGATTAACAAAGCCTAATGGCTTTATTTAATCTCTAGCTTTAAAAGTCATAACATTTCATTTATGTTATATATATATAATGAAAGGCTATTTGCTTAACCCACGTGGTGATCTCATTTAAAAAGCTGTTCACATTGAACGATGTAATAACTGATCCTAGTCTGGCATTTGGTAACCAGCAAATAGTTGATTTTAAGAAAGGGGTAAATACTAGACTGAAAAAATATCTGTGGACAGAGAGCTGTGGAACACCAGCCAGGTGTACTATGGCTGTGGTCACATCCATCCAGCCCATATTTGCAGCAAGCTTCATGTTCAGATATCATTTTACATGTTGCACATGCCAGTGTTGTTACCTGGCACTGCTGAGATCTGACAGGCTCTATATTACCTTATCGGAAAGATGAAAAGAGCGAATGCTCTTTCATCAATCCGAAAAAGTCGAAACCCCTAAACAGGGAAGACACGGACCATCGATTTTTTTTCCCAGAGAAAAAAATCAGTGGGCCATCTTCTGGACTTTGCCATTTTCTCCACTATGGTACAATCTTGGAATTGGTATATTTAAGTAGGGGGTGGAGGAATAGCCCCCCACATTGTGGAATGTGGGTGGCAAAGCTCCCCACTTCATTTTGTGTTTGAATTTTTTTTTTTTTTTTTGCGGAGAAACGATTTTTTTTTCCCCTGAGAAAAAAATCACTGTTCTGTGTCTTCACTCTTTAGGGGTTTCGACCTTTTTGGATCAATGAAAGAGTGTTCGCTCTTTTCATTGCTTGATAAGGTAATATAAACCCAATCTGACAGACCATGGGAGGTCTGTAATCATATGCGTGCAGTCAAATATCATCCACCACCATCATCATGCATAGTGGCTAGGACATGTGACACAATTTGAGGATCCCCAATTAGTACAGCATAACAACCCATGATCCACCACTGCAGTTGATCATGGAACTATACTGTCATATGCATCAGTAGTGGCAGACCATACATTCTTGACATTTCCTGGTCCTAATGGCCATTATTGCCCTTGCCCCCACCTTTTTAATTGCTTCTGGCTGTCACTGTGCTATGGTTTAATCTTGTTCTATAACAGCTGATGGTCTGGCAGTCATGATCACTATCATCATATTCCTCCTAGCTGGAGACTTTGTCTGTCGAACCCAGCTATGATCATATGTTCTCTAACCTCACTGTGTAGAATGCCTCAGTGTCCTATGTGCATTACTGGAAGGATGCATTGTCACTTGCACATTGGTGTCCTTTGTGACTGGTAGAACTATACGGAACACATAAGTGAGTCTGTGTTAGATCTGAGACGCAGTTGCCATAATGGTTAAGATCCACTTTCTCATGCTTCCCATGCACAGGATACAAGATCCAACCCTTACTTCCAACCAATGCCGTGTGGAGTTTCATGTTCTTCCTGTGTCTCTATTTGGTTCCTACTACCTTCTAAAACATGCTGGGTGTTTTCATCTCAGACTCATCCAAAACTGAATGGTTTCATGGGTAGCAGCAAAAATTCTAAGAGGTGCCTATCAATGGAAGAGTTGTATAGACCAATTGCTTAAGGCAACAACTGTGGCACAGTGTCCTCTAAATAGGAGAACACAGATCACCTGATTGTGCACTGTGTCAGTAATGGCCATTTGAAGGTGTAGAAATTGGCTCTAAGTGATTTGGTCATGCTGACTAATGTTAGCAAAAATGGGCATGGGCATTTGCCAAAGATAAATGGTTTGAGGACCTGGCCTACTCTAAACCGCACCAGAGATCCATGCTAACAGGTGGAAGGGTATATGTTCCTCATCTGGACAGTGTGTGCTGTCATTAAGTCTGGAATCCCAGGGTTAATAAGCTACTGTTGGGCCATTTTCCCATTGCCCATCCTGGGTTACCTGGGATAGCTTTGTTGAGAAAAAGCTGGATGTAAAACTAATCAGCTTGCCAAACGTGAACTATGAATTGTTACATTTAGCATAGATTCTCTGCCAGGATGCATTTTAAAAGGGGATGATATAATGGCATGGAGTTATCTCTAGTGAAACAATCATCCCACAGCATAAACCAGTGATGGCCAGAATCAGCTCAAGCAGTGGTCAGAGAAGGTTCTAAGGTCAACAGAGACTAGGCTGAAGACCTCGAAGTTGACTAGAGAGAAAGCACAAAAGTTCAAGGAAACACTCAGGGCTCTAGCACCTCAGGAAGAAGAAGAAATAAGTGGACCTTAGGAAGAATGACAGCATCTCAAAACAGTACATGTGAGGACTATGGAACAGATATGCGGCTGAGTTAGGTATGAAAACAAGGCAGATAAAGAAAGGTGGTGGCAGACTGCAGAAGTCACTGAAGTTATTAAAAAAAGGAGTACATGAAAACATGTGAGATAGAAAAGACAGATAGGTTAAGAAGGAATATTGGTTAGCTAACAAAGAGCCTAAGACAGCATTCATAATAGCAAAGAACAAGGCATCTGAGGCACTTTATCAGCTTCTGTAAAGTGACTTAGCACATGGCACAAAGAAATTCTATCATGTTGCAAGGTAAAGACAGAAATGTAAAGAAGATGGATATCAGATGCACTTCATAAGGCATGCCAGCAGCAACCTGCTCACCAGTCCTCAGGACCTCAGTGTGTGATGAAAGTAGTACTTCCTGCAATGTCTGAATAAAGAAAACCCCACAGAAGCTGTATTGCTCAGACACAGCCTATGATGAAAGAGGAAGAAAAGCCCATACTAGAAGAAATTAGAACGGTGCTAAGTAAAATGTAGTCAGGAAAAGCAGCAGTCTCGGATGAGGTCATAGCAGATATGATCAGAATGTTGGGTGAGTTAATGGAGAAATGGATTCAGAGGGTATTCATAACAATAAGGAGAGAAAGGTATATCTCAGATGACTAAATATTATGCATTCACAACCCTGGGCAATACAGAGGTATAAAACTTATGTCACTTTGCATGAAAGTTCTGTAGAGGGATACTGATAAATGAATATGCAGAGTAGTAGAAAGTAATATGGAAGATGCGCAGTTTAAATTCAGATCAGGATACAGCACAACTGATCCAATGTTTTCAGTGAGAGTTGAGGAAATAGTCCAAATGGATACTCTTAGACTTGGAAAAAACATATAACAAGGTCCCAAGAAATCTGACTTGGGCAGTCTTGTGATGCCTCAATGTCCAAGAAACATTGGGGTTCAGCACACTGCTCTTTATACTGGTGATGGACTACATTAGCAAACAGGTCAGAGGAGGTTGATCAACAAAGCTGCTGAATGCAGATGATTTAGCATCACACGTAGACTCTGAACCAGAACTTCAGCAAGTGATAGGGGAATGGAATGCAAAACCTAAGGCAAATGGGGTGAAACTGCATACAAACAAGACAGATGTCATGGCAGCAAATGGGGAAATCTGAAGAAGCTGAAAAAGGAGTGAGATGGAAGGAAAAGCAGTGGAACAAGATAAACAGCTTCAAGTATTTTGAAGGTAACGTTGAGGAGAAGGGAAGTCTGAATGAATCGAAGCTAGAATCAGAGGGGCTGCAGCCAAATGGCACAGAGTGTTTGGTGCAGTGTATGACAGAAGAATGCCAAAGAAGCTTAAAAGTAAGGTGTGCAAAACAGTGATGCAGTGATTACTACTGTATGATACAGTAAGTGTGGCAGAAAGGGCAGAACAATTGGGGAAGCTAGAGGTGATGGAGATGAAGAGCTTGAGATAGGTGGTAGAATGCACATAGCAGGACAGATGAAGAAATGAGGACATCAAAGCAGAATCCAAAGTAATGCTAACTGAAGAGGAAATCAAAAAGAAGAAACTACTATGTTTTGGGCACACTTGCAGAAAAGACAATCTACTGAAGAAGATTCAGGAGAGACAAGAAGAAGACAAGATGAAACAAGGGCATCCAGCAAAGAAATGGATGGACTGCATGAGAACAAACCTGAAACAGGCAGGCATGACTATCAAAGAAGGTAGAAGACTGCCATTGAATCGAGAAAGATGGAGACAGTTGATGCAATGCAAGACCGGATGTAGAAAATGGGAAAACGAGGTTGATGATGATGACATTCTTTGTGACTGGTGCTATACCCTTACAGGACAGTCCATCATCCTAGCTTGCCACCACTGTTGACAAGACATGTAGAACCATGTAAATGCCCATACCATTGTTAACATGCCCTCATTTATCAGTAATGGAAGGCACAGGCAGTGTATGCACCCTTGATGTTCTGTCTATGTAGGAAGTCATTTGTACTTGTCAGGGAATGTGCCATAATCTCCAGCCACTGATCTGGCATCATTCTATACCAGGGAATGTGCCATAATCCCCATCCACTGTTACAGTAGCATACTGTGACCAGGGAGTATGCCATAATCCTCACCCACTGATACAGCCTTATAATGTTACTGGGGAATGTGTCATAATCCCCACCCACTAATACAGCATTATACTTTAAATAGGGAATGTGCCATAATCCCCACCCACTAATGCAGAGTTATACTGTGACAGGGGAATTTGTTATAATCCCCACCCACTCATACATCATCATACTGTGACTGGGAAATGTGTCAAAATCTCCACCCACTGATACAGCATCATACTATGACCAGGGAATGTTCCATAACCCCATCCACTGATACAGCATCATACTCTGGCCAGGGAGTGTGCCATTATCCCCATCCACTGATACAGCATCATACTGTGACCGGGGAATGTACCACAATCACCACCCACTGATACAGCATCATACTGTGACTGGAGAATGTGCCATGATCCCCTGCCACTGAAACAGTATTATACTGTGACCAGGGGATGTACTGTAATCCCCACCCACTGATACATCAGTATACTGTGACCTGGGAATGTACCACAATTGCCACCCACTGATACAGCATCATACTGTGTCATGGGAATGTGCCATAATCCCCACCTACTGATACAGTGTCATGCTGTGACCAGGGAATGTAGCATAATTCCCACCCACTGATACAGCATCAAATTGTGACTGGGAATATGCCATAGTCACCACACACTGATACAGCATCATAGTGTGTTCAGGGAATGTGCCATGAACCTCACCCACTGATGCAGTGTCATACTGTGGCCGGGGAATGTGTCATAATCCCCTGACTGATACAGGGTTATACAGTGGCAGGCAAGTGTGCCATAATCCCCACCCACTGATACAGCATCATACTGTGGCCAGGGAGTGTGCCATAATCCCCCACCCACTGATACAGAATCATACTATGACCAGGGAATGTACTATGATTCCCCAACCACTGATACAGCATTATACTGTGGCCGGTGAATGGGCCATAATCCCCATGCACTGATACAGCATCGTACTGTGACTGGGGAATGTGCCATAATTCCCACCCACTGATACAGTGTCATACGGTGACCAGGGAATGTGCCACGATCCCCACCCACTGATACAGCATCATACTGTCACCGGGGAATGTGCCATGATCCCCACCCACTGAAACAGCATTATACTGTGACCGGGGAGTGTGTCGCAATACTCACCCACTGATACATCAGCATACTGTGACCTGGGAATGTGCCATAATGCCCACCCATTGATACAGTGTCATGCTGTGAATGGGAAATGTGCATTAACTCCCACCCACTGATACAGCATCATATTGTGACCGGAGAATGTGAAATAGTCCCCACCCACTGATACAGCATCACAGTGTGTCCAGGGAATGTGCTATAAACCCCACCCACTGATGCAGTGACCTGGGAATGTGCTATAATCTCCACCCACTGATACAGCATCATACTGTGGCCAGAGAGTGTGCCCTAATCCCCACCCACTATTACAACATTATGCTGTGAACGGGGAAAGTACTATAATCTCCCCCACTGATACAGCATTATACTGTGACTGGGGAATGTGCCATAATCCCCACCCACTAATACAATGTTATACTGTGGATGGGGAAACTGCCATAATTCCCACCCACTGATACAGCATTAATCTGTGACTGGGGAATGTGCCATAGTCCCAACCCACTGATACAGTGTTACACTGTGAATGAGGATTGTGCCATAATCCCCATCCACTGATACAGTGTTATATTGTGACTGGGGAAGGTGCCATAATTCTCACCCAATGAAACAGCATTATACTGTGACTGGGAATGTACCATAATTCCTGGCCCTTCAGCAGATTTAAGAGTTCCTCATTTCCTACCTTCAGGAGTTGCATGTGTGTTTCTGCTCACACACATCCTCCCAATCAAGTGGTATACCATTATCAGCTGAGAGGATGGCAGAGTCTTAATGCAGCTATTGCAGTGAGTCTAGGATGGCTGTATTCTCCCAGCATTTGAGCTGTACAGTCACATACAACCCCTGTTTCCCCTCCAGTGCTCTGGGCATTAATTTAACTCACTAAAGGCTTTATTCCACAGTGCCACAGGGCCAGGCAGTATGATAGAGTTATTTTTAAACATTTCGGACTCACTCCGAAAGTTTTAGTTTTATTATGTTGTAACAGACTATTACTTTTATTACTACTACATTACTACCACTAGTACAACTACAACAATGATGACAAGTACTACTCCTACTATTACAACTACTGCTACAACTGCTACTACCACTAATGCTACTACAAGTACTAAGATTGCTACTATTTCTACTACAACTACTACTAGTATAACTACTTCTACTATGACTACAACTAGTACAGTGACTAATACTACTACCATTACTACTGTCACTACTGCTACAACTACTACTAGCAGTACTACTACTATGACTACTATTACTACAGTGACTATTACTCAAAGTACTAGTGTCCCGACTACTACAACTGCTACTAGTAGTACTACTGATATGACTACTACTATTATGATGACTATTACTACTACTACAACTATTACTACTACAGCAAGTACTACTATGACAACTACTCATATGAGGACTACTACTACTACAGTGACTTCTACTACCACTACAACAACTACTACCACTACATCAACTACTGCAACTACAACTACTACTAGTAGTGCTACTACTGTGACAACTTCTATTACGATGAGTACCACTACTACAACTACTAATACTTCTCTTTCAATTACTAATACTACTACAATACTACTACTACTACTATACTACTAATACTACTACCACTGGTATTACTAGTAGTAATACCAGTGGAAGTAGCACTACTATTAATAGAACTACTACTACTACAATACTACTACTACTACTACTAGTACTACTAGAATACTACAACGGGTCTATATTACAACATCGAAGTCTTAAAACTTCAAATGCTATAATATCGAACCCTATGCATCGAACGCTGAAAATAGCGAAGCTGCAGAATATTAAATAATTTCCTAGGGAAAGTATTCGGTGGTCCGTTTCTGCAGCTTCGCTATTTCTTCAACTGTTGAGCAAGGGTTATGGACCGGGTTAAGGTAAGTGTGTGAATGAAGGTGAGTGTGCGATAGGGACCTTAGGGATAGGGAGCGGGTAAGGTGAGTGTGCGATAGGGACTTTAGGATTAGGGAGCGAATAAAGTGAGTGTGCGATGGGGACTTTAGGGTTAGGGAGTGGGTAAGGTGAGTGTGCGATAGGGACTTTAGAGTTAGGGAGCAGGTAAGGTGAGTGTGCGGTAGTTACGGGCCATAGGGTTAGGGTTGGGTTAAGGTAAGTGGATAGCTAGTAGTGTATGTATGGTTTAGTGTAGGGGGTTGTAAAGTGTATGTGTGTGGATTATTTAGTTTGATGTGCTTGTGTTTTGTGTATGTTTGTCGGAACAGCAAATTTTTTCCTTGGAAAAAAAAATCACTATTCTGACTGTTTGATGTTATGGTGTTTGGATCGAATGGGTTCGATATTATAGCATTTGAAGTTTTAAGATTTAGATGTTATAATATAGACCCACCGCAACTATTACTACACATACCTTGACTATTTGTATGACAGTCTCAAAGTTACTTGCTTCTTAGCTAAGAAAGGGCAGTGGCTACCCATAGTAGACTATTCATTTAGCAAATTTCAAATAAATAAATACAAATTTAAGTTTCAGATTTCATAAATGATGAATTGTGGCTAAGTATATTTCTTTGCAGTTTTAACTGTGCTTTGTAAAAATTCTGTCTGGGATTCATATAAATTGTGATGCCACTGAATGCTATCTTTGATATGCTGCAGAATCCAGTCTCCAAAATTCCATGTGTTTAGAGAATATGCATACATTTCATATTTGCCAGTTCTGGAGCAAGAGAAATAAAATTTCAGTCTATTATTCTGAACATTATGTATTTGTGCACCACCGGTATGTTAAGTCCCCATTTAATAATATTATTCTTAACCTCTAGACCCCTTGATCTCCCTTGTAAATCGTCTCTAGTGCAGTGTGACCACCAACACAACAAATGTAATAAATAGGTAAAATCAATAACCCGATTTATGAGCAAGTAAGAAACAGACAGAAGGCTGAATAGGAAACATATGGCTCTGTGGGGGTTTACTAATTTTTTGTAAGCTGGCAGACCAAAGTTTGACATTCCCAGAGCTGCAGTATACCTTATAAAATTTCAATGTGCGTCATTTCACTGGCAGGGTCAAATAAGGATAAACAACATGTCAGCTGATAAGAAAGAAGTCAGATTGTGCATGGGTTTGAAGGGGGACAGAGTGAACAATATTTCATTGCCATTGGCATAAAGTTAGCTGACCTATTATTTCATTACTCATTTTGCAGGATTTCAAAGTAAGCCAAGAATGTTTCTAAATCATGGTATATTCAAGTAATTATATTCCAGTCCATTGTCTTCAATAGATAGAAAAAAGGTTACTAGTCTCCCACACATTTACACTTTTCCTGCTTTTGCTATAAAACATGAAAATTGCATAGTAGTAAGGTCAAACTTGTGATGAAATAGATGCTACTGAAAATGTCTTTAGAAGTGGTCATAATTACAGTACAGTGAATGCATTGAGATGCACATTGTTGTTTGTTTTCAGGCTCGCTGAGTAGGCTGGGAAGAATTTGTAAAAACTGAAAGGTTAAGATCAGAAATAAGAAGAGCTCAGTGCCACAAAGCATACAAAACCAGAATATGCCAAATGAAGCTCCTTAAAAACAACTAAAGCATTAAGTGAGTCTCCTCAGCAGCACTGTGGGTGCAGGGTTGTCCATGAGAGGAAATATAAGCTGCCGATTTACCACAGATGCATGTCTGGCAAAACACAAAGTGCCCACTGCACTTGTTTGGAATCTGACCCTCAGCCTGAGGAAACAGTACTTGTCTACTGTAATATGTTATTCTGGTTAGGAGATCACCTATTACAGGTGTTTAAAAAGACAGTATTATTACATTTTTTACCTTTTCTAGACTTATGTCAGGGTATAGGAAAATATTAGATGTTCCATAGCAGTTACTTTTTGGTTTAAGTTTCCATTCAGCTGTCTCAAAAATACATGTTTATGTTTCTTTGCAAGCTTCAGATATCCCCAGAGACCAACCAGCTAACTAAATGGCCCGGGTGGCAATTATTGAATGATATTTATCTGTGTTACTGTGAGTCAGTCCAAATACAGATAATAAAATGTTGCTGGATCTAGTATTCCTCTTTTATGGTTGTTATTAAATATTATTTTATCTTAATTGTTAGCTGCCATTTAGTTTCTTTCCTTGCCTCTGTGTTGTGGAGCAGTTCTCCATTAAGCTTCCCTTATTTACATAGCTGCACTAGTGAGCAGCAAGGAGCCCAGAGTGATCACACAGAGTTGCTGGCATGATGATGCAAAGATGCACTTAATCACATGGTGTAGCTAGCATGATGATACAAAGATGCACTTGGTCACATAGTGTAGCTGGCATGATGATGCAAGGATGCACTTGGTCACACAGTGTTGCTGGCATGATGATGCAAGGATGCACTTAGTTGCATGGTGTAGCTGGCATGATGCAAAGGTGCACTTGGTCACATAGTTGCTGGCATGATGCAAAAAGATGCACTTGGTCACATAGTGTTGCTGGTGTGATTATGCAAAGCAGATCTAAATGAGCTTATTGCCAAGGAGATGTCAGCCATATCATCCAGTACTGATGGGATACACCTATCCCAGTTGAAAATTTGCAATCATCTGTCTAGTCTTCCACTGTATTAGGGAAGTACTCTGCTTGGTATGTAAGGTCAGACCATTTCATAAATGGCAATACATTGAGCTAAGTACCTGTTGTGCCATTTGGTGATATAGGTCTCTAAAGTATGTCTTTGCTTAACACTAGGTCTGTTTAGAAGAGAGAGTTCAAAAAGTGCTAAGCCATTCATAGCTTGGAAGGCTAAGCAAAGATCACCCTCAGGAGTCCGTATGCTATCGAGTAGAGGTACAGGTCTTTCTGTCTATGAGAATAGCCAAGAGTACTGAGACCAGGGATATTTTCTAATGACAAAATGTTGAGTTCTGTCAAGATGTTTTAATGCGTTGTGAGGTAAATGCCAAAGAAGGACATTGCATTAAATGATGGGCCTAATAATTGAGTAATAAAGTGGGACTATAAATTCTTAGGAAGTTTTGAAGCTACCATGAAGGATAAGTTGTGCAGGGTAGAAATATTTTCAAATTCTAACAACCCCAGATGCATGGTTGTCAAAGGAGAGTCTGTTGTTAGCAAAGGTACCCAAGTCACTGATGACAATGCCACATTTAAATGGAACATTATCTATATGGTAAACAGAAATAATGATAGATTTGCCAAAAAGAAATTGTAGTACACTTCCTGGAATTAAGGATAAGCCCATGATTAGTACATCTAACATTTGTTTGTTTTAGTCCTTGATGGAAAATGTGAGTATCAGAATGAGATTTGATAATTGTCCCCAGTTTGCAATCATCACAAAGATGGTTAGGCAAAGTACATTCATACCAGTTTCATACCAGAGAAGTGATAAAGAGGAAGGGATCAGAACAGAGTCCTACAGGACACAGCTGGTGATGCTTTTATATCTATCAACAAATACCCTTGACCTCAATGGTATAGTTTTATCAGATAGTTAGCTAACAAACTAACAATCTTTACATGAGTTACTGTTGAGTTGGAAGAGTTTATCAATAATCCAAGCATGGGAGATTGGGTCAAATCTGCCTTGGTAAAGCTTAACAATCCTCAGCATACATTCTGGAATATTTAAAGGACCCATGCAAATAATGTTTTTAATTTTCTAAAATGACAAAAGGATTTGCTTCAAAGTGATTTCAAGAGAGGAGATATGAGGGGTAATCGGGAAAGATAGATGGGAGAATTGGAAGGGATAGATGTTACAGTGTGTGGTCTGAAGTTGGAGATACTTTGTCAGCAAGAATATTAGCATTGCCCTTAGGGTCAGCAAAAAAGGTATCGTTAGAGATAAATTCAGCACAGTATTGGTGGTTACTTTTATGTTTCCTAATATAGCTGACTGTCTTTTGAATTAGTTGCTACCCAGAGTTCAGAGTCCACTTAAATTTCCTAATGGCAAGTTCGAGTGATTTACATACTTTTTGTAATGATGAAGTAGACTTCAGATAATGTCCTCAAGTTCATAAGTCAAATCAACATTAAGACCACATACATAATTATTGCTTATTAAGTAGTAGGTAATAATTTCAAACCCTTTATTCCATAGAATGGCAGGGTAGAAGTCTAAAATGTCCATAGTTTCCAAAAGCATCTCTGCTTCTACACAGATTTGTTGTAGTAATTGTAACAGGTTTGAAGAGTCACTCAGGAAAAGTCTTCCCCAGATAGACTGTGTTAATAAGCATTCTGTCAGTTGTAATAGCCAAAGGCTTTGATTTGGCACCTGTATCTCAGGCTGTGGTTCTATGGGGAGGTTTGACTTGTGACTTTTGTACATTGGGAATTCTGGGGAAAAAGACGTATGTGTTTTTCTACACAAAGATAATCATGTCTGGAAATTCTATTAGTGTGTAGAAAGTTGAAGATGTCAACATCAATAGTTTTGTATATCTGACTGATATAAAACAAACAGATCTCTTGGTAAGCACTTATAAAAGACATCAACTCTTCTATTTCAATACTGGATTGTGAGCTGTACCTCAAAACCACACCCTCGCTCTTACTGGCTTTCATGATAGTTATGTTTGCTATTGGATATCCTAGCTGAGATATCCCTCTTTTGCACAGTTAAGTTGTATTTTTTTTTTGCCATGAGCTTGTTTCAAATAGATATGAAATTTTCCTCATAAGCCTTCTTGAAGACAGATAATGTGTGATTAAGTGGTGAGTTAGCATTGTTAGATGTTTAACATTCACAGCTATTGGAAATATCACTGACAAGATCTGACAGTATGGAGCGGTTTGAGTTCAATAAAGGTATTATCAATTTATGTACAGTAGGCTGGTACAAAACTAAACCCCATTCTATAGTACATCAACCTCTTTGTCAGATAAGGAAAAATAACTCAAACTGTATATTTAAATTCTGTGGGTCTATGTTCAGGTTCTGATACAATGCTAACTTGTTTAGCTTGAGTCTGTTTTGGTTTTTGAGATGACCACTTTTAGTGTGAATCTTATAATCTACAGGCTTAATATTAAATGAAGGAGTCTGTTCACTAAGATGCTTCTCTTGCAGTGAAGCAGTACGTATAAAATAGATGCGTTGCATACAGCTTCCCAATTATCATAAGCATGCTCACTAATGAGATTCCTGCCAGGGTTGTCAATGAGGGAGGGCTTATTCACAATCTGCTGTAATTTGCTGTATGCCAGAAAGTTCATCATGGAAACATCCTTAGTCTTATCAAAAGCTATCACATTTTGACTTCTTCAATGGAAGCAACCAGTGTTGTGGACCTAGGGAAACAGACAATGCTCTACTTCAATGAAAAAAGTAGAGGTACTGTTGAAATTATTAATCAGAGGCATCATATTTATGTCCTGTTGCGTCTGTTGTCCAACTCTGAATATCAGCATCTGTCCTCTAAAAATCAGTATTAATGCTGTGTTAAAATGAATGTTCTTATCTGTTCACCATTCAGAATGTCTGAGCAGGAGGACTGCTCTTCTCTTAGTCAACTTGAGTTGCCAGGAAATAGCTCCTCATCTTGGGCATTCTCTGAAGCAATACATCTGTTCTTCTCTAAATGTTGTCTACTGCCTGGATTAAACATGTTTATTTTTGTTGCTGGGACCAGATCACAGCTATGCAATCCCACTATGACAAACTCTTTGTTTGTCCAAATCCTTTAAAAATTGTTGTGGTATGAATGGTTGAGCTGAACTACGTTATGATTAGGAATTTTTCACTTCAGAGCCTTCATTTCTTCCCTCAAAGGGACAGTCTGGCTATTATTTTACTAACGATTTGTAAAAGACATCAGCAGGCATAATTAAATAATTCAATTCATTCTTTATATGACAGTGATCCTTTTTCAGTGCCTCAGAAATATAAATAGTCTCAGACTTTTACATACTCATACAAGATGCAAGATGTTGTTGAAGAAAAAAATTGTTCCACTGTAAAGAACAGCACTTTTTTTAGTTTTTAACAAATTCACTGACAGTTAAACAGATGTCTTTTGTTGTTGCATTTACAAGTAGTAATGCCTGCTACTGTTATAGTAGTACTGAAGTAAACTGTAGGCAGATGGGTTGTTTGTTTAATGCCTCTAATGATAAGTTCTGTCATAGAGTCTGTTTTGCTGGATATATGTAAGCTGCCACTTTTAGAATTATCTAAGCTAATAAGAAAACTAGCTAGCTCAACCTCACTAATTTTCTCAAGCACACTCAGGTAACAATTGTTGTTGCATTCTATGCACATTTAACATCTGCCCTGTGATAAAGACAATTATGTAGTGGTAATCTCCATACATAACATAGGTTGGCATACCTAAAATTGATTAAAACTTACAAATCCAGGAACCGTTATGTTGATTCTGTCTTGTTAGTTTACATGGCTTAGAATGACATCTCACAGGAAATAAAAAGAAATTTCTTAAGATTATTCATTTTAAAAGAAAAGCAAAATCTTACCCCTGTCTAATTGGAACTTTAAATTTCTAAAAGGCATCACCAAATCAATCACTTTGTTCAGAACCTTTCCACTAACAGCTGGGGATATTAAGGCTGCAGAGATAGTCAAGCATCTCTGAGTTACCTCAAGTGCCCCATATCTGCCACATTTCTGAATCCTCCATTTATTGTCTGCTGTCTTATGCAATGATACAGTTTTCATACTATTAATTTTTCCTGGGTTACACCACTTGTCCCAATTAGCCCTACTGTGGAGCATAGGCTGAAATCATGAAACCTGCTCTAGTTTTACATTTGATTCTAATTGCCACGAGTCTGTGATTTATTCTGGTGACATCCCTCACTGTGTTCAGAAGACTCTATCTCATCTTAAGTCTCACAACATTTCAGGTATGTCCTCCCCCAGAGTACTAGACTTTGGAACCCAGGCCAAGAGATTTTGTTTCACTGCTCTTTCACCTTGTGTCCTAGATACACAGAATATCCAGTCTTCTCCTTACCATAACGTCATCTACTTCCAAGCTGCATCCTGCCAGTGACCCTATTATTCACTGTAGCACTCCTTAGTTCATTTCTAGAAGGTCGATTGGTTTGATGTCCAGCTTTAACTCAACAGAGATCTTTCAGGTAACCCAGTCTGGGGCACTGACTAGCTGGTAGTTCATTGAACTAGGGATGCTGAGTTTTACGGTGGACACAAAATGACCAATAGGGGTATGTGGCCCCCTTCCACTCCTAGCATGGTTCCTTGGCATAGGTCAGAGCAGACTAGGTCCTCAGCACACTTAGCACAGGCAGATACACATGCCCCTTTGGTAATATTAGTTGACATGAACAAAGAATTTGGAGCAGATTCTTCCAGCACCAAGTTACTAAACCTGATAGGATATGCAGTCTGTGGTCCATGTTCTCCTATGTAAAGGATACTGTGCACCACTGCTGATTCCTGATGTGGTTGATCCGTATGACGCTTACCCCCACATTGACACCACATATGGTCTGTGCTGTTGCTGACTCTCACTTTTAAGTGATTTTGTTGGTAGACCTTTCAAGTTCAATTGGGAGGACAGGGCTTGGACCCATTACCTTCCACCTTTGAGGTGGAAACAGTCAACATGGTTTTCGGAGGTGGGAGGAATAGTAAAAAGACAAAGGGCGAACACTCAAATACCATACATTCAAATACCATACAGACAGCTATCAGAGGGAAGGATTGAACCCTGGACCATGTTTATGTGTATGCAAAGTGAAGATTTTAACCATTACATCTTCTGAAAATAAAGGATCATAAATAAATGCTGTAACTTAACCACAGAGATATAGGTTCAGATGGTTGCTGGCAATTAATATTATATTGAGGTAGATAAGCAAAATGTAGGACTGAATCTGAAAGGCACAATGCCTAACAATCTGTGAGATCTGTGAGAGGCAATGTTGCACTCTGGGCAATAAATCCATTTCAGTGACCCTCTTTGCCGTCTATATGTGCTTGTAATTATAATGACTTAATAAAAGGTTGTAAACTGTCATACTATTTTAATTTAGCAGCAAGTTTTTAGGTTGCTACATCATGTTGCAACCTAGTAACTAATTAATACCTTTGAAACCAAACATACTCAAAACAACTCTCACTTTAACATCACAGCAAAAGTCAACACCACTATATACCCAACTGAACACACCAAATTGCTAGGAGTGGAAATAGACAATAAACTAAAATTTGACATTCACATATCCATGACCATAAAAAAAGTCCACAGAAAAACTAGGAGCGTTATACAGAAATAAGCAATTTCTCATCAAAACAGCAAAGATTTCAATAGCAAATTCCCACCTTATCTCCACCATACTTTATGCCTCTCCAGTATATACCAACCTAAGGCAATGTGATCTAAACAAGCTAGAGACCTGCTACAACAAAATCGCCAAATTCGCCACAGGGGCATCCTACCGTAGTCACCACTGTCTCTCACTTGCTGAACTGGGCTGGCTTGAACTCCCTCACCTCCTTCAGTGGTATCAACTCTCACTCGCCCACAAACTAGTAAACCATCCACTAAATGTCCCATCCTTCCAGAATCTACTCCAACCCTATTGCACCACCAGACCACTAAGATCCAGCAACAAAAATCACTTGCAGATCACTAAAGCCAATAACTCTGCTGGTGAAGCACTATTCTCTTGCACCATAGCCAAATTATGGAACTACCTCCCACCCACAATTACCTCTGTACCATTATGCACCCACTTCAAAACTTTACTAAAAGCGCACCTAAAAATATGCTGGCTATGCCCTTGCAACTCCCACTCTAATATCATCCAACCCATCCAACCACTACATTTCTTTCCACTCCACTAACTACCTTGATTATAGCAAGCTCAGATGCTCATAAGCCTAGTACTTATTATACAGCAGGAACTTCTCATTGTAACATTTGTTAATGTCTGTTATCTACTTCACAGATAAAGATTCTAGTTGTCCACTGATGTACTATGTTCTTCATCTGTAAATATGTTGTAAGTAATTGCTATGTTAAATTGTTAGTCGCTGTGTAAGCCAATGTAACTACTGTCTGTTTATTTTACTGTGGAGCGTTTCTCCCCGGGCCTCCGCTGAAAATGGACCTACGTCCAGTCGGACACTCCCGGTCAACAAATTTAAATAAATAATAAATAAATAAAAATAAATAGAAATAAAAGAGCAGTTTGGCAGATAAACTGTCCAAGGTTTCTTCATTTTTCAGCTACATATGCTGATTACTGTCCTTTACAAGCTGGCATCTGTGGTAGCTTCCTTCTATACCCCTTGCTTCCTGTGGCACTGGTATGACTTGCATCTTAACATCATGGCATGGATATATAGAGAATGTACAAAAAAAAAAACCCTAGTGAACAGGGAATATGGACTCCATAGCACAGACTTTTAAAATCACAGAAGTAATTCACTGAGTTTTTTCTCTGTCTTAAGCTATAGTTTAGTGTTGCAGCAGTACATTTCCACCTGTGTAATATACATTAATGTTTATATTAATGTCGGCATTCCCTCCCTAACATAATGTAACTGCAGGGCTTGTCCTCCTTTGTTATGAATGTGTTAATATTCATTATCCAGAGACCTAACCTCATAATAAATATAAATGCTCATTGTCCAAGGACCGACCCTCATAATAAATATCTCATTGCTTATTTACCAGAGACCTCTTCCTACATTCACATGTATATTAATATTCAGTGTTCATTTCAGGGGTATGCTGTCTCATCATACAAGGTTGTTGGCATCTGCAGATGTGAACTGGTATATTAGCATGTTTCCTGATAAGGCTGCTCACTGATCAAATTTAAATAAAATTTAAGAACTTGTGGGTCAGTATGATCTACATCTATGGCATAAAAAACACATACCCATACTCAGAATTGCTGGGCCAAAACAAATAAGTCTTGTCATATGGTTTGGGGACAGATAATAGAAGCATTCAGTGATGCTTGGAAGAAGCTGCTCCTGCAACATCACCTGCAGGTCAGTAAGACATTATGTCCTGTTGAAGAGAGGCACTGGGGTACAGACTGGGCCATAGTGTTGAGCTGTATGTTGTATTTTGGGGCATACAGGCTGCTGCTAGATTCCATTGGACCACTGCCTGTGAATTAGGGTCAGGTACAGAATATCACAGTAGAATGCTAATTTACATTCTGCCATGCTATACTTCATAGGGTTGCACAAGCTGGCACAGGTTTGCTGCAGTGATTCTCACTGAGTAGCCCTGAAATAATACTTTTCTGTCTACCATCAGGGTTATACTCTAGAAAATAGTGTAATGATCTTATGGAAACACTGTTGTCCCTATTACATTTATTAAAGTGATGTCATGCAAAGGGCACATAACCCAACAGAGTGTGTGCCTGAAAATTAACAGCACAGATGGCACTTGAGTGGGGAGATTGCACTTGTTGTGAATGTATATAGTACAACAGCTATAATACAGCAGACAATGATCGGGGGGGGGGGCAATGCATTGTAAGAGCACATGGAGTAGTTGACTATATACCTAACAAATAGGCCGTGCTGTGCACAGGTGCAATAAGCTATGCAGAGCTGCAGTAGCAGTACTACATTGTGCAACTTAGCCAACAGCTGCTACAAATAAGCTCAACACTCCTCTTATGCAAGATTCCACAGCTGTGCTTATTATAGTCATGTTTAAGCCCAAGTTACTTATTTATCTGTCTAGACATTCACATGTAACTACATTACCTACTTATTAACATATAACTACCTCAATAGATCATAGATCTCTATGTATCATAATAGGTTCATAGATTAGTACTAGGCTAACTGCCCCTGTGGGCCATTTTAAACCTAGCCAATCACCCCATGTGAGAATCAAACCCTGCACCTTGTGTCTGTAAGGTAAACAACGTAACCCTTATGCTAACCTCTCCAATTGACATGCCTCAATTTTACTTAAGCTCTACAACTCTCTGTAAATCAAATCAAGTTTAACTTCACATTGGACAAAATGGAACGTCAGCCTATTTGTCTCTCCTCTGTTGCTAGCTTCATAGTAATAGGTATCCTATAGCAGAGTAGTAACTGACTCATATTCACAGACATTGAACTCCTACTAAACAAAAATAACTCTATTTGTGAGAGATGCAAATATTAAAGATATATGAGGGCCTTAAACTCACAAAAATACACACAAATTGTGGGCATTGTACTAACACACCACACTATGTACATCCAGTCCTGACACATAATATAATTTCATATGCTGACACCATAAATAAATCCTTACCCACGCTTCCTAGACTTATAAGGATTAAGTCACAGCAAAAACCAAAATCAGATATCCCATAACACAATATTGCTCCTTTAACTAAGAGTCACCATGACACAGAGGGTCTGAATTGCAGTACACCAGACCACTCCTAAAACAAAAATGTTTTAGCAATTAGTTCATAGGTTCATAGGTTCATAGGAGGTTACTAGGTTAATGACCCTAGCACCTTTACAAGCCTAGCCATATAAAAGCCTGAGTAGCCTTATTGACCATAGTTAGATGGCTGTTGTTAGCAGAGTTATTCTATGATCAGCACTGACTGCCCCTGTCTGTGAGGGACATATGTCCCTTCCCTGGGGTGAATTTATGCTCATCCATCCGGTTGTCAAGGTTGTGCTTAAATAGAGTCATTGAGGGGCTCAGCTTCACATTGAGTGGGAGCTTATTCCAGAGGAGCGGCAATCTCTGGGAGATATATTTGTCTCTCCAGCATGTTCTGCTAATGTCACAGGCTAGGTTCAGATCCCTGGAGTGAGTAACTCTTGCCCTATTTGATTTACAGATGTGCAACATTTCCATTAGGACAGGGTCAGAGACTGCTCTGTAGGCCAGGCACAAGTCACCAATCAGCAAACTGTATGATACAGAGTACAGTGACAGGACTTTCAGTCTTTCTAGTAGGTCAAGTTTTGGAGACCCTGGATTCTCTTGGTTAGAAACCTCCCTGGTCTGTCCACTTGCTGCAGGTGTCTGTTGAGGGACATACACAAGGGCGCATTGTACTCAATTAGTGGGCTGATAAGGGTTGAGTACAGCAGAGTTATATCCTCCATAGTCTTGGTTGCAATTCCCTTATTTATGAGATGCACAAAGTAGAAGGCTTTTCTTACTACTATAGACATGATGATTGAAGTTTAGATTGCTATCAGCCTGTGTTCCCAAGTACTGCACCACTGAGTTTGAGCTTAGAGGGGTGCTGTCAATATCATACTTAGCAGGAGCTACTTCTTTGCCAAAGGGAATAATGAGACATTTTTTGCATTAGGTTTTAGTCTGTGATTTTGACACCATTCATTTGTTTGCATCAGCCCCTTCTGTAATATGTTAACATCATTGGGGTACTCTGTGACTGCACCCAGTTTACAGTCATCTGCAAACCTGATAAGCCACAGGCCATCAACCTTCTCCTGGACTTCAGAGATATAGATTCCAAACAGTAGAGGGCACAGCATGGATCCTTGTGGTACCCCACTTGTAAATGGTCTACTGGTGGAGGTGGACTCCCAAAATATGACAGTGTACATTCTGTCAATGAGCCAGTTGGCTACCCATCTACTGATGTATGAGTTAATCTCTAGCTGGGAGAGTTTCTCAATGATACCTGAGTGGGAGATTGTAAAACAATGAGTAAAAAGGTCACACAGAAAAGCCAATCAATAAAAACAACAACAAAAAAAAACACTAGCAAGGCTAGACTTTACACTGTGTGAATTCTTAAACCTCTTGTATTAGAGACAAGATGAGGTATATGCAGATGACCCTTTAAGGACATAAGGTGTTTCAGCTATATATCAATTCTGAATGTCTATGACTTTTTTTCTTTTTAAGTCAATTTATTGACAAATCCAGGCCAATAAAGCCAAACCCCACTACCTGTGGACATCCATGTTTCAGCCTTCGTATGGCATCATCAATTTAGCATAAGTAGAATTTTTGGTTAACCATTAGAAACACAGGGTTGTCATACTATCCTGATATCCATAACCAATAGGGTGTCTGCAAAATATCCCAACCAACAAACTAAAGTAATGAGTAAAAAGGTCACACAGAAAAAAAAAAACAAACAATCAATAAAAACAAAAGAAAAACCTAGCAAGCCTAGACTTGCCACTGTGTGAATCATTTAACCACCTGTATTAGAGGCAATGTGGGATATATGCAAATGACCCTTTAAGGACATAAGGTGTTTCAGCTATATGGTAATTCTGAAAGTCCATGACTTTTTTTTCTAAGTTAATTTATGAACAAATTCAGGCCAATAATGTCAAAACCCACTAACTGTGGACATGCATGTTTCATCCTTCTTGTGGTATTATCAGCACAGCATAAGTGGAATGTCTGGCTAACCTTTAGAAACACTGAGTGGGGGATTGTGTCAAAGTCCTTGGCTAAACTGAGATAAGCAGTATGTACTGCTTTTCCCTCATCCACAGCTTTGGTGACATTCTCAAGGAATTCTACTAGATCTACCCAAAATGGGTCAGGTCCTTGTGAATAAGGTCCATGATGATTCTTTCCATGGCATTGCAGATAAAGCTGGTTAGGTTAATGGGTCAATAGTTCAAAGGGTCAGTTGATGGACCCCCTTTGTGCAAGGGGATTACTGTTCCGCTCCGCTAGGTCTTGTTTTAGATTGTTTAGTAAGCAGCCTGAGATATTATCCTATCCCATAGAGGCTGTGTTTTTGGCCTTGGAGAGCGCTTGTATGACCTGTTCTTTTTTGATATTTTGTAGAGGACTGGTTTCAGGAAAGCTTTGGTGTATGTCTGGTGGTGATAGGGCGGTGAAGTTATTGCCAAAACTGTTGGCTAGCAGGTTGGCAATTTCCTCAGGTTCAGTTTCAGTGGTACCATCCACTATAAGTTTAACACACAGCTGGGCATTCCCTTTTAGATTTTGGATGTAACTAAAGAATGCTTCATGATTATCTTTAGCTAGGGATGCTAATTTAGTCTCTTAACTAGCCTTAAATGACTTTACGAGATATCTGATTTGCTTGTTCAAGCTGTGGAGGGTATTCTTCCTCTGTTGAGTAAGTTTCCTCTTGTTCTTAGATATCAGTTTCTTTCTTTTGTTGTATAACTTATTTATACTTAAAGTCCACCAGGGTGACTTGTTTTTTTTTTTGGGGAGGACCTGGTTTTATTCCTGTTAGGTACAGCTGAGTCAATGCATTTGTTTAAGTGGCTATATAAGGCTTTTGTGTACTCCTCTGCATAAGAGTCATTGTTCGATATGTCGGTGGGGGCTATGAAACCTTTTATACCAAAGCTTAATAGGCTGTAGCTTGCTTTGATCTTTACTTCAAATTATACAGATTTATGGTCTGACCTTACCAGGGAGAGCAACTCACAGGGGGTAGCACAGGACCTCCCACCCATGTTGGTGAACAGTAGGTCCAGGCCTTTTTATCCCCTTGTGGTGGTGCAGACCAACAGTATCAGGGCATTTGAATTAACAAAGTCCATGAACCTCGTAGCAATTGTGTTTGTGCTCATGTAAGTCAACCAATCAATGGAAGGACAGTGGAAATCTTCCATGACCAAGGTGTTTGGCTGTATACTGAGCGACTCTAGCAAGTCCTGGTAGGTGGCGTGCTTCTGGTGGCTCATGGTGGGAGACCTGTAGCTAGCGATGATGTAGAAGGGTATTTTACCTAGAGTTATTTGGACCTGGAGTATCTCAAGACAGTCATACTGTTTCACCAGTCTTGAGGTATATTTGGATTTAATGAAGAGGGATACACCTCCACCTTTGGTTCTTTCATGCTCATTTTGGGGTCTGAACATGTGAAAGTCATTGTAGCCTTGTACAGATGGGGTGCTCTCTGCAGCCTTGAACCAGGTCTCAGTGCCGGCAGTGTCAGCATCTTCCAAGGTGAGGAGTGCTTCCAGGGAATGCAGTTCACTGTTTAAGCTCCTACCATTAAGCAGCATGACCTTGAGTTTGTCTTTAGTGGATTTCTTTAAGTCAGAAGTTTTGTTGCTTGGACATTACCTAAAAAAGGCACTATGGGGAAGGCAAACATCTTTGCCAGCATCCAAAAGCCTTGAGGAGACAGGTGAAGGTCATCTATGGCAAAGCAACATGGACCGTCAGACATGTCTTCCCAGGTTGACAGATACTGGAGTCCCCTGGAGTGACATCAGAAGCTAAGCCAATTGTTGACAATTGTTGAACTCAATCATTTTTTGTCTGTATTGTGGTATCATCCTAGGTAAAGGTAGAATTCTGCTTAGGGCTAGGGACATACCTGCTTAGCACACATAATCTGAAATTCAGTCATATCTCTCTTCATTTAGTCCAGAGAGGTATGTCTCAAGTCATGTAATATGACAGAGTTATAATGGTAATTGTTGTTGAGTTACTTGAGTGCATATATGATTTCACAGATCCTGGCAACTAACAGGCAGCTGACCATGATCCTCTCCTTGTTCAACCTCATGCAATGGACATCTGTGTGTCTCAATATTGAGCCGCCTATGAACAGAACATTAGGTTTCAAGGTGTTTTGCCTTAGGGGCTTAATTGTTGAGACACTGATATGTGTGTTGTTATGTGTAGTGGTGGATTCTGTTTGTGTACCAATATGTGTGTGTTGTTAGGGCATGGGAGGTCTCTGGTCTTTAGGTAGGCTCTTAGTGAGTACCTCTGCATATAAGGGTTTGTGTGTCTTAACCTTATCTTGTGTGAGAGGAGAGGTGAGTGCGCTGACAACCTGTCAGATGTTTTCTTTACTGTTGTGTGAGAGTACTGATTCTAATTTCATGGGTTTACTGTAAGACTAACAAAAGTGGCTATTCTGTGGAGGGCTAGGGGTGGAAGGCTGTGTCAATGCCTCAGGATGAGCAGCTGAGTTGCTCGCATGGCAGCAAAGTGCAATTGTGTTGCACACAGAGAGGCAGTGTAACTAAGGATGATTCTCTAGCAGATATCTAGTGAAAATTGTGTTTCTAAGCATTTGTGTCTATACATGGCAGTGCTAAGCACAGTTGCACATAGCACAAACCTACACAAATGCGGGGATTAAATACAAGCAAAGTTAAATGTTTTTAAAGCCAACTAGCCAATGGGAAAGTGGAAGCCTAAGACTGAGCCTTATTCCAGCAATCCCCAACTCAGATGGGTCCTGGGCCACACACTTCTGCTACAAGGGTGCAGGGAGGTCATCTTAAAGTGAAATGGTGGGTTTTAATGCTTCAGTCAAACCAGTCTAGATTCAGTAAGTCTGAATCTAGCCTATGCTAAGAAATGCTGAAATACTAAAAATGTAAAGTGCAGAATAAAACAGTCACTGCAGTAAAAAACAGAAAAAATGAGGCAGTAATTAAGCAATATACAGTTCAAAAAGTACAATACAAGCTTAAAATATGTTTTTGTTGAAAACAGTGGATGTCTTGGATTTAGTTCAGATTCACTCCAGATCTCTGGCTAAGGTTGCCAAACTCTGTGCAGCTCCACCAAACTCAGCATACTCCATACTGAGGCACACAGATTCCCCACTCACTAGGCAGGACAGAGACAGGGTGACAATGAGGTGTCATTCAGGTGCCAGGAATTCATGACATCTCAAATGCCCTTAGGACCCTTGTACCAAACAATTGTAATTACAATATTGAAGTTACGCAAATTGGGGTGAATGACTTGTAGTGAAAACCTCTGAGAGAGATGGAGAGAGACATGTCTGAGTTCTCTACCCATATTACAAATGTCAATAAGACCATGTTACTAAGTGCATCCCTCCCTTCTACATGAATGATGTCAGGTACAAAGAAAAGATGATTGACTTCAACATTTTTTTAAATAACTGACTTCATTCCAGGGGGATCTAGGCTGTGTCAGTATGGAAGGAGATGCTTGACAATCTTACTTCCTTTATAGAGGATGATCTGCTGAGAAAAGATTTAAGAGAGATCACAGAAGAATAATGAATACTTCATTTCAGTCTTCACGAAGGGCATAGCAGTGGGCAGACATCAGGACTGGTATGTAGAAGGTGAAACAGAGGACTAGTGCCATTACCAAGGACAGCAAATAAGAAACAGATAAGCGATATCCTAATATTGTCAGAGATACGGCCAGTAAATGGGGAAATTCCTATCTGGAGGTCTTCCACACATCACTGGTCAGTTCAGAAGTGCCCGAGGATTGTAGGATATCAAGGGTTATATCCCTGTAAGGGGGGGGGGTAGCAGGAAAAATTTGTAGGAGTACAGGCCTGTTAGCCTAACAACAGTGACTGGAAAAATCTGGTTACATTCCAACAGAGCAACACAACTTTAAAATAAGAAGTAACATAGATTCACAACCAAAAGCTGTAAATCAGTCTTGATTCAGATTTGTGGCTTATCTGTCCTTTGTAAAGGTTTTTGACTCAGTCATGCAAGAAAGTTGCCAAGAAAACTAGAGGTATGATGAAGACTGAGGAAATGGGTAAAGGGCAGGACACAGAGGGTCATCATGAGAAGTTTAATGTATTGAATATATAAATTGACTATTAGAACATTCCAGATGTCAGTTCTAGTTCCAGTTGTTGTCAACATATGTGTCACACATATCTGAGGGAAAAGAGAATATGATTAACTTCTTTGCTGATGACACAACAACAGGGGCAGCAGCGCTTGATGAGAAGACATAAATGAGCAAGGATTTGGGAAGGCTGACCAAAGTGACAGAAATGGAGTCACATGAATTTCATTGCAGAAACATATAAAGTAATACAAATGGGCCTCAACAACACTAGTACAAAGTATTCAGGGAGAGGGAATTATTGAGAACAGAGCACAAAGAATGGAGATGTTAATCACACCTGAACTGCAACACCAAGAACAAAGCATGGTGGCAAATGCAACAAAGAGAGTGCTGGGATATATCCTTAAGGGGATAAACTCCTGAATAAAAAATGTTATCCTTAGACTGCATATGGCCCTGGTCATATCACAATTTGTGCACTTCAGTATGCTTCTGGAGGTCATACAAGAAGACACACATTGCACTGTTGGAAGAAGACAAAACTATTATAACGTAAGTTGCATGAAGTGGAAATAATATAAACAAAAAATGTCTTAGAGCTTTTCTCACTAAAGTCCAGAAAAGCAGGAGGGCATGATAGCTGTCTACAATATCATGCCAGGAAGATGTAAAGAGGTCATTCTGAACAGAAAAGGTAACAAAAGGAGAGACACAGGCAGCAGATTACAGGGACTAGCTATTTCACAGATTTCTGAAGGTATTTATTCATATAAAGAGTTATAGACACATGGAAAGGACTTCCAAATGAGGGGTGGACCAGGATTCCATACAAACATTCAAGAAGGTATGGGTCAAGTGGAGAAAGGGTAATGATGAAGGTGAGGTAGCATGTTAAACACACTGAAAAGACAGATTAGATTGGCTTATCTTCTTTTGTTGTCAAGCCCAAGTAGTAAAATCAGTGAAAAACCTTTCAGACTTAAGTGTAAATTCATGAAAGCCAGTAATACAACCAGAAATTAATCTAGCAATAAAAGTGACTCTAACATTAGATATTTAGGAATGATCTCTTAAAAGAATGCTATCACTTGAACCGTGACAGTGTACATTATTAAAAAACTCTGTAAAACTTCTGTCATATATTTTGCTCCTTTATTCTGTAGTTTGCAGAGACCAAAGTTATTGCTTCATAAATCATAAGTACTGTTAATGGTATATGATATGATATAATACTTAATGTGTTATGAAAGCTGTGAGACATTTGCAAAAATGTAACGACCACATAGTTATGATGTGGTTAAAATAAAGCTTACCAAGAGTTAAAAAAGGATACATCATATTATGTGTATTTTTAACACATGGACAAAGCCTGCATATTGTTAATGGCATAAGTGATAATATTTCTGGCTGAGGAGGACACCTCTGTAGTGACTACATACCCTACCTGTGTACACACAGGTTTTCATCAGGTGGACTAGTTTCCTCCTACATCCCAGTGATATGTAGCAGGAGAACTGGTGATCCTTCAAACTGTCCATAGTTTAAATGTATGCATGTATTTCGAGATAGAGTGGCATCCTATCAAGTTTGTTTATCTGCCCTGCACCAAGTAAATATCAGACTAGTAGCTAGACTCCAGTGACCCAGAACTAAATAAAGTTGGTATTGCAGAAGGAATAAATAAAGGATATGTTTTTAGGGGTCTTTGACCAATACAACCCAATGCAAGTGGTGTGCCCAACATTATATACTAACTCAGATAGTGCATGCACTACTGCAAAGTAAAGGAGGAAGTTAGCTTTGCTGTAAAACCAAATTTCCCCTTTATGTTTGAACTACTGTGACCTCAGAGTTAGTTGATTTAGTTAAATGAGTGTGGCATTCATGACTCAAAACATCAGGAGTTCCCCTGTAGGGGACTCATTTCATCATTCTGTGCATTAGTTTGATTTTTTTCTATGTTGTTTTATAGTGAGGTGAATTACTGGAATTTTGATAATGTTCATAGTTTTCAATTTATATACTCAAATATTTAATGAATCCTTGTGCTGCAAGCAATGTTTTAAGAGTCAGATATTGGATGATCATCTATAATCAGAATACACAAATCTTGAGGAGCACACTTTTCATGAATCATCAGTGCAAAAGTCCAGTTATCCAAGTGGCACTTGCACCAACTACCATGCTAATTAACTTAAGCACAAACATGCTGACCCCTTTGATTGATGTATCTACTTCAAAATTATTTTACAACTTTTCTGTGTGGAGTCTGCATGTCCTCCGAACGGTTGGGTAGCGTTCGAAAGACATGCGTGCGCAAATGGGCATGCCTTCGTTGAAGGTTGGGTGTCGAGCTGGCACCTCGGCATTTCGTAAAAATCTACTGCCAATCATTAGCAGACCGGAGTTCCGCTCCGGTCTTCTGGAGAGCCGAAAAGACAAACAATTGTACAATTTTATACAATTTTGTAACATACTGGAACTCACTGAAGATAAGGTTAACAGGTGTTCCAGAAGGGTTTGAGTTACTTTACTGTTTTTACTTCCCTATAAAATAGCAGTTGAAGGTGTTTAGTACATGCAGAGATTGGCACTGGAGGAGGAATTCTTATGCTGCATTTCATAATGGAATATCTTTGGGAAGAAATGGAGCACTAGCAGCTGATTCAATATTACATTTTATACAGTTGTCTTAAACTGCACTTCATAAAAGCAACTATGCCACAATGAGATGCATCCTCATACCATACAATCAGTATTCACACTAAGTGGGATGTTGGCATAATGGTTAAGTTGTTTGCTTTACAGACACAAGCTACAGGGTTTGATTGTCACATGAGGTAATTGGCTAGGCTTAAAATGGCCCACAAGGGCAGTTAGCCTAGTACTAATCAGTGAACGGTACAACAAGTATACTTTTGGCTACATAATTGCAATGATCTATACAGAAAATGGAGAGATACAAAGGGTCATATCCTGAACAAATATAAAATTAAATAGCATACAGGGCAGTGCTCACAGCAACATATTTCAAAATGGTCTAATATCACTGTGTGGTAATTATGAATCATGAGACTATATAACATACTTACTGCCACATTCCATGATCTATGGAACTTTACATTTGTAGCATCTATAAATGCTACAAAGGCAGTGGCCAAACTGCAGGAACAGCTAGCTGAGATGCCACACATCTAATGAAAGGATCTTATTTGCATATTTAATATAACATATTGTAGGACTGGCCTGGTATTTTAAATTGAAGAAGGTGAAACTTAATTTTCATAGGTGAGTATGTCACAAACGGAAATATTGCCAGCCCAGCTATCTGGAATTCTGTAAATAATTCTGCAAATAATTCTATGCCATTTGTGAATATTGATATGGTTCATACAGAAGTATGTGCAAAGGTGTAAAGTACTGAGCTAAAATGTAACCACGGCATGGCTTGCTGACTTAGAATAGAAATGTATATAAATTATTGTAATTGTGTAAATGTATATGTTTTAACAGTAAAAAAATAGAACATAGAGGGTTAACTTGCAAAACGTCAAGAAAATAAGTTGAAATTAAGTTGTTTTAGGATTGTGCTATAAAGGTTATCTCTCAGTTTAATTTCAGTAGCAGACACAATGTCTAGAGCTAGAAGTTTTTGCATTGTCTTGGAAAATAAGTAATTACTAAGTTTGAGATGCAGGAGGATTTTATTGTTTTATGACTTCCTATCAGTTGCACAACTTTGAGCAAACACCTGAAGGCTATGTATTTTCACAAGGAGATGTCAAATGCTATACTGGAGGTTTAGCTTGGGAACTAAAGTCAGGTGACAAAAAGTGATGTCATCCAAGCTAACCCAGCAGTAATATTTGATATTAATTTAAGAACTCTCTCAGAGAGAGGCTGTGAATTTTGTAGCTTGTCTTTGACCTAGAAACATCCACTCATCACCATCTTATGGACTTGCCTTGCTGTAAGTAAGTTATAGGGCATAGTAACTCTTATAGATTTAGATAGGAATATAATAAAGTATAGCTTAGATGTTTCTTTATTTATTTGAGACTGTCTTGCAATGTTGTTTTAAATATTTCCTGTGATTTTGAACTCTGCTGTAACTAATTACTTACTGAGTATTATCTTGTTCTTTTACTATTTATGTATTATTATTATTTATGTATTATTAAATATCAAAAATATATCGTTGACTCCCAAAGTATCCTTCCAGCAAACAATCAGGAACAAATGAAAACAGCAAAACTGTAAGGATACACCACGAGAATAATTCCTAAAATCTTCTTTATTCAAACAAATGACAGAATGGATAAGCACTTTCACATGCTATGCGCATGCTTCATCAGATCAATTAAACTAGATGTCCACATTCTTTTTGTATATTGTATTCACCAATCGAATCTCCTGTTCTAAACATTAATTGAATAATTGTTTCATCAATTAGCACAAAACTCTTGCACCTAATTTTAACAGAATGTATCTTAAAGCAGCATACGTTGTTTCTATCTGTTATACAAAACAACATTCAAGTCAAGCGCTCACTTTTTATAAATATTTTAAAAACCATTTTAAAAATTATGTTAATAGCATTACAAGTCTAATTAATATAAAACATTCAAACTATCATCAAAGACCTGTCTAAAACCAAAGTAAAAACAGACTGAGAACCTGTACATAATAGCCTGTATAAATGTGACATCGTTTCATCATAAGTCATGTCATCCATGATATTGTTTTAATTTGACTGTCCTTATAGTAATAGCTATAATCAAAGGAGGCGACTTCATTTCATCTACTATTGATGCTTCATCTAAAATTATCCCATGACTGTCACTTTACATTTTGAAGACATTAAGTATCAAATGTGACAAGGTCTTGTATTGAAAAATTCTTTCTTGCACGTTAATGTATTCTTCAAGCGATCAACTTCATCTTCACTAGAATAAACAAACGAACATGAATTCTTTGTCCTTATCTATTGTGCTACACCGCCTGCTAATACAGTCGTCACATAATGCGATCTGAACGTATATCGCTAAATTAATATTTTATATATGTATAAAAAGATATACGTAAATGTTATGCATTGTCCTTATAAAATTTCTGTAGCAACATATAAAATTTATAAAATTTTTTCTAGCGTATAGTATAAATCATATCATTTCATATTTGTTCCATGAATAAATATAAATCATTTATTAAAGTTTTGAAATAAATTTTAAATCATATAAATTTTATAGATTTTAAAAAATATATATATGTAAATTCATGATAATATATCCATAGTAATGTAGCTGCCTTATTACCAAGGGCTCATATTGTATCCTGTTATCAGTTCTTTCTGTCTTTCAAGTCCTATATTTGCATAATAATGTATATATTCATCTTTTGATATGCAATCCATATATAAGATGCATAAAAAATGTATGTATGTGGCTGTAACCATATATACAAAAAACTTCACATCTGATCTTTACAACTTATATGCACTCATAGATGTATAAACTGATGAAAGAATAGAAAGGGTTGGATTGAGACAAACAAAATCTAGTACTGTGATTCATGTGAATCGAAGATGATAATATATTCACTGAATTAAAAGTAAACAACTTTTACTTATTGGTTTCATCTGACAAATTATGAGACAAAACAAAAGAATGAGCGATATCATGCTTTTCATAGTCACATCTTATTTACTTAAGAACAAAACCTATTATTTTGATTTGTAATTCCAACTATTTTCTTTCTCTTTTTATGGGTGGTTTTATACATATAATTTTGTTCCTGGTTCTTTATGGAACACAAAATCCAGTTTAATTCTGTTTCTAAAAGACGATTGACATTGTCACCTAATCTGTCACTAACATCCACTATTTGAAATACTCTGAATTTAAATTCATGTGTGGAATTACTAATAATGTGCCTCGCTAAAGCATTCAACTCAATTCTCTTTATATCATAAGTATGGTTATTTTAGTCTGTCCAATATAAAATGCTTCACAGGAGGTGCAATTTGCCATATATATTAAATTGCTGCTATTGCAGTCAGCATGTCTTCTTGGTTTAAACTCAAAAAAACCTCGTGGATGTCTGTAATCTTGTATATGATTTATGTGTTTACACATGTTACATTTCTTACAGGGAAAAGTCCCTGGTGTATCTTTATTCTTGTCCATTTTAATGTCTAAATTTCTAGAAAAAATCTCTTTTAAGTTGTCACATGTTTTAAATATAAAGGTTGGTTTATTTCCAACCACTTGTTTAATATCTTCTACTGTGGTCAAAATATTCCAATTATTCATGACAATGTTTCTAATATGCTCATTATCATTGGTGTATTTCATTAAGTAAACTACTTTATCTTTATTTCTGTATTCATCAGTATATTCTCTTGTATAACTTCTTCTTTTATTGACCTTTCTTATCTGTTCAATTTTCCTTTCTGTTTGGTCTATTTTACTTTGATTTAATATTGGAAGTATAATATCATCTCTCACTTCATTAATTAACCTAGGTTCATAACCTCTTTGTAAAAATATTTGAGTCATATTGCTAGCTTCTTCTTCTAGTATACATGGGTCTTTACATAGTTTAGTCAACCTCATAAATTGTCCTTTCATTATTCCTACAAAGGTATGTCTGGGATGCATGCTACTTTGTTCTAACATGTTATTTTTCCAACATTTTTTTCTAAAAATTTGGAGGCTAACTTTCCTTCTTTATTAAAGTACAGATTCACATCTAAATAATTAATATTATCTCGAGAATATTCATATGTGAATCTGAGAAAATCTGTTGTTGATTCTAGAAAATCTATGAATAGTTTTAATTCTTCAACAGTCCCCTTCCAGAACAATACCACATCGTCAACAAATCTTCTGTAGAAAATAATCTTTTCCATCCATTCATTCTCAAATAAACATGTTTTTTCCCAGAAATATAGGACCAAATTATTGACTGTTAAAAATAAAGACATTATTATACAGAACCAGATCAAGTAATTGAGCTACAAGCATTTGTCTATCCTTGGAAAATACATTATCTTCCATCATAATTTCACGGATAGCTTGCAGTCCATAATCGTTCGGTATGCAAGTGAACAGATTACATATATCTAGTGTTACCAAATATATTTCATCCTCTATCATTTTATTCATTGGTATCACGTCTATATCTGATAACAAATTCTGTGTGTCTCTGAGTATAGTAGGTACTTTATCAACTATAGGTCTAAGCATTTTCTCTAGGAAAATGGAGAGTTCCTTCCAGAGACAATAGGTCTCATTGGTATAGGTCTCTCTTCCTTGTGTATTTTGGGCAAGCCTTTTAGTCTAGGTATCACTGGTTCTTGAATGCATAAAAAATCATGCATTTCTCTACTTATCTGACGACACATCAGTAGATCGTATAAGTTATCCCTGACATCACTGATTATTTTATTAACTTTTTCAATAGTCAATTCACTGTAACTATTGGTTGTTTTAAGAGAGCATTCAACAATTTCAATATATTCTGTTCTATTCAGTAACACTACTCCCCCCCCTTATCGGCTGAAGTGATCAGAATGTCTTTGTTGCGCTTCAAGTCTAATAATGATTTCTGTTCATCCTTATCTAAATTACAATATCTATTTTTAATCTTCCTTGATGAATACATCTTATAAAAATCATTGTCACAAGCTTTAACAAAACATTCTACCATGGCTGGTAGTGGAGGAGAAAAATTACTTCTAGTCTTAAAGCTTTCAATGCTACTGCTATTAGAAGCTTCATTTACTCTTGTCTTATCAGAAAATAGTAATTTCAGTGCAACTCTTCTGGCAAAAAATCTCAAATCTGTGAATGTTTCACTCAAACTACTAGGCTGTGCCGGTATAAACTTCAGCCCTTTATTTAGCAGAGACAAATCAGAGCTAGATAAAACAATGTCAGAATAATTAAAAACAAGTCCAGTCAGTTCATTATTCTTTTCTGCTGCCCGTACCTTTCTTGCGAGTATTTCCGTTTTCTTGGTCCCCGACTTGTTGATCTCCCTCTGTTGAATTGACCTTGTTTTATCGGAAAAGGGCCATCTGTGGATGGATTCATGAAGGCTGGAGTGCGTTTGATTGTACCTGTCCTCTCTGCTTCCTCTGCTTGCATCAGGGCCTGTTGGTTGAGTATTCATCCTGTTGTCTCCTGACTTCACACACCTGACAAAGGCGCCAAATTTGAAATATGAGTTCTTCCTGTTTCTCGTTCAACAGGTTGTGACCGAGACTCATTATTAGTGGAATTTGTAGCATTAACTCTAGGCCAGACAAAAATATTGCTGGTTGCAAAATCTTGAACATCTCTAGCTAATTTCTTTTCTTTAATTCTCTTGAGTTTCTCACTGTAAATGTTAATCTGCGCTGACATGTTATTGAACTTTCTGATACATGCCTCTGACTTAAAACAGTCCGTTATTTCTCGGTAGGCACGATCAGTACTTTTTTGTAACTCAATTTCAATTGGATCAAAGTGCTCCAGCAACAAGTCAATATATTTAAACCCAATTTCCAGATTTAACTCTTGCCATTTCTTAAGTAAACTAGGATACAACTGTCCATAGGTTGGCATACATAGAACACGCATCCCTCTAGGTATCACATTGAAATGTTTCGCAAGCCTGTAAATGTTTTCTTTGCCATGATAACCTCTGAAGTTTATAGAGGTTATTCTCTAGTTAAATCATAGAACTTAGACATGTCTTCATCACCCACATTAGTCATATTCATAGTACTCACTTTATCAGAGAAATTCAGGTTCAACAACGGATTATTTTTGTGTGGCAAAAAGGCATCAATATTTAACATATTCAGTTTCCCTTCGGGATTATAGTCCAATTCAATTTTAGTATTCTCCATACAAACAGCACAAAATATATCGTTGACTCCCAAAGTATCCTTCCAGCAAAAAATCAGGAACAAATGAAAACAGCAAAACTGTAAGGATACACCACGAGAATAATTCCTAAAATCTTCTTTATTCAAACAAATGACAGAATGGATAAGCACTTTCACATGCTATTCATCAGATCAATTAAACTAGATGTCCACATTCTTTTTGTATATTGTATTCACCAATCGAATCTCCTGTTCTAAACATTAATTGAATAATTGTTTCATCAATTAGCACAAAACTCTTTTTTAACAGAATGTATCTTAAAGCAGCATCGTTGTTTCTATCTGTTATACAAAACAACATTCAAGTCAAACTTTTTATAAATATTTTAAAAACCATTTTAAAAATTATGTTAATAGCATTACAAGTCTAATTAATATAAAACATTCAAACTATCATCAAAGACCTGTCTAAAACCAAAGTAAAAACAGACTGAGAACCTGTACATAATAGCCTGTATAAATGTGACATCGTTTCATCATAAGTCATGTCATCCATTTGTTTTAATTTGACTGTCCTTATAGTAATAGCTATAATATTTCATCTACTATTGATGCTTCATCTAAAATTATCCCATGACTGTCACTTTACATTTTGAAGACATTAAGTATCAAATGTGACAAGGTCTTGTATTGAAAAATTCTTTCTTGCACTAGAATAAACAATTTGTCCTTATCTATTGTGCTACAAATTAATATTTTATATATGAAAAGATATCGTAAATGTTATGCATTGTCCTTATAAAATTTCTGTAGCAACATATAAAATTTATAAAATTTTTCTAAGTATAAATCATATCATTTCATATTTGTTCCATGAATAAATATAAAACATTTATTAAGGTTTTAAAATAAATTTTAAATCATATAAAATTTATAGATTTTAAAAAATATATATATGTAAATTCATGATAATATATCCATAGTAATGTAGCTGCCTTATTACCAAGGGCTCATATTGTATCCTGTTATCAGTTCTTTCTGTCTTTCAAGTCCTATATTTGCATATTAATGTATATATTCATCTTCTGATATGCAATCCATATATAGGATGCATAAAAAATGTATATATGTGGCTGTAACCATATATTCAAAAAACTTCACATCTGATATATGCACTCATAGATGTATAAACTGATGAAAATCTAGTACTGTGATTCATGTGAATCGAAGATGATAATATATTCACTGAATTAAAAGTAAACAACTTTTACTTATTGGTTTCATCTGATAAATTATGAGACCATCTTATTTACTTAAGAACAAAACCTATTATTTTGATTTGTAATTCCAACTATTTTCTCTTTTCAAGTATGGGTTTTAGGGATACATAATTATTTAACCCTGGTTCTTTATGGGCACCTGTTCTAAAAATCCAGTTTAATTCTGTTTCTAAAAGATGATTGACATTGTCACCTAATCTGTCACTAACATCCATTTAAATTCATGTGTGGAATTACTAATAATGTGAAAGCATTCAACTCAATTCTCTCAATATAAAATGCTTCACAGGATATATATTAAATTGCTGCTATTACAGTCAGCATGTCTTTTTGGTTTAAACTCAAAGAAACCTCGTGGATGTCTGTAATCTTGTATATGATTTATGTGACATGTTACATTTCTTACAGAAAAGTCCCTGGTGTATCTTTATTCTTGTCCATTTTAGTGTCTAAATTTCTAGAGAAAATCTCTTTTAAGTTGTCACATGTTTTAAATATAAAGGTTGGTTTATTTCCAACCACTTGTTTAATGTCTTCTACTGTGGTCAAAATATTCCAATTATTCATGACAATGTTTCTAATATGCTCATTATCATTGGTGTATTTCATTATATCTTTATTTCTGTATTCATCAGTATATTCTCTATCTCTCACTTCATTAATTAACCTAGGTTCATAACCTCTTTGTTTTTGTGCTAATTGATGAAACAATTATTCAATTGAATACAATATACAAAAGAATGTGGACATCTAGTTTAATTGATCTGATGAAGCATCATATATGTATCCATTCTGTCATTTGTTTGAATAAAGAAGATTTTAGGAATTATTCTCGTGGTGTATCCTTACAGTATTATTAAATATATTTAAATATATTTAAACATATCTTTGTGGCTGATATCTGTGAGACATATTTAAGCTCTTAAAGTACTTGAATATCTATTTGGTGACACTGTACAGGCCACTTCCTAAATAGCGTTGCTCTTGGTCAGACTACCATTTGGATTATTAGTAACATTACACCGTAGGATTGGGCACCCTTTGTTAAGGGCCTTAGAGTAGCTGATAAAGAGTTGGCTGGTGGCAGCTGGAACTAACTTATAGTCTGGGCAGAAGGGGGCATAGCTAATAAACCTGTGTCAGTCTTTCCCATGTGTGTGTGTGTTTGTATATAAACCAAATCTCAAAGAGTGTGTGTGTGTCAGCTCCTTGGGCAGGGACACGAAACACTGGTTGGACAGAGACGGTGCTGGAGGTTTTGAATTAGCCACTCAGCTGAAAAATCAACCCTATAGCTGTGCCAGTGGGGAGTCTTATTGGGGATCTGGAGAAAGAGGGAGAAACCAGCCCCAGACTGACTGGGATCTCTGTGTGTTCTTAAGGGAAATTGCACTTTACTGTGTGTGTACTTATCATCCTCCCAGTGTGTACATTTCCCACTGTTGCCAGTGGTGAAGATTGAGTCTCCTTGATTACTGGTCCAGTGCAGGGACATCACAGAGTAAATTAATCACAGAATTAAATACTGTATTTAAGCAGACATACTAGGTGATTCTTCACATGGAGCCAACGCATTTGTCATGTTTTTTTAAAACTGGCATAAGCACAAAAAAGAGCATTTTGGTTGTTCAAGTTCATAACTAGCAGCTACAGTTAATGCCTAATTTCTTGTCTGTGAACAACAATTGTGACTGCATTAATTAATTAATTAATTAATTAATTAATTAAGTTTTTAACTGGTATAACCTTGTCCATTTTCTGAAGGGACCAGGGAAGGAAATCCATCCAGAAAGCACTACAAAAAGAAAGTTTACAGTGTACACATAAAGGAAACAAAGCAAGCCAATATACAAAATCAAGACATGTCACAAAATTATAATCAGAAATGCAATGCATATAACTGTCAGGTTCTGATATATAATATATAACATATCTATATATATATATATATATATATATATATATATATATATATATATATATATATATATATATATATCAGGATAGGTTGAAAAATCAAAAGACAGAATTAATAATGATAGAAAAGACAGACTAACAAAACACACTGAACTACCACTAAGTGTGAATCACAAAATACCAAATACTTCTCTCCTACTTAAAAGCTCTGTAGTAGTACACCCCAGATGGAAAACCAAGCTTAAGTGTCACCTTGGTAGTAATACTATTAGGGAGTGGGTTTTAGTAACATAATGTGCAGAGCTAGGGTTGGGGCAGGGTTAGGGTTAGCACACACATGTGTATGATGGTGCAGGTGGCCATAGTTATGTGCGCTAACCATAACCCTTTCTCTAACAGTACCACTGCACAAGGCAAAAGTACACATAACACATACAATATCAGTCATGTACAATTAATCTAGCCCATTAACTAATCCTATCTCTAATCCTAACTATTGAACACTTGCATATTCACACCAACTGCTATAACATAGACTTCAACATCCTTAAAACCTCCAGTTTTCATTCGAACATCAGTTTTCCTGCACACTCCTACCTGCACTGTATAAAACTAAATCCAACCATATGTCTTTCACAGCCATTTCACACTGAGCTAATCAGAGGAAGTCAGAGGAAGGGCTCTGAGCTAACTAAGCTGTGATATATAACATTAAGTAACCTGATTTTGCTTATTTTTGAGTTATTTATAGCACTTTTATTGTCTGTATATATTTTTCTAGCTAGTTTCACTGTGTGTGAGGTATTAACTAGAAATTTTCTACAATTGTTAAGCATCTGGTTGGGTTTGTTTGTTCTGATTTCCTGATAAGGAGTATATCATATAACTTGTTTGCAGTTAAAAGCATTCTCTAGAGTCTCCATGATCTTTTATCTGTTTAAACATTTCTGCAGTTTTTTCTAAGTAGTGTTAGTAGTGTAGCATTGTCCATATTCAGGCTTGTGTTTTGGGCCTAGTTGTTTGTTAGTAGAGGCTGTGTGTCTGAGCACATGTTCTAGGCCATCGTAGTTTAGCCAAAGCCAGTATAGCATTTCAGTGAGAGTGAATTGTTTATGGTCATTGGCTGATTGGGGTTACCTGGACTATGGCTTGGAGTAAGCACTTCATCGGTTCTTTCAAGCTTTTTCTTAATGTTGTTTCAGGTTTCAACTTTGTTACTTAAGAAGTTTACTTGTGAGTGCTTCTGCCATTTCACACTGAGCTAATTGGAGGAAGTCGGAGGAAGGGCTCTGAGCCAACTAATCTGTGATATATAACGTTAAGTATCCTGTTTTTTGCTTATTTTGAGTTATTTATAGCACTTTTATTGTCTTCATATACTTTTCTAGCTAGTTTCACTGTGTGTGAGGTATTAACTACAAATTTTCTACAATTGTTAAGCATATGGTTGGGTTTGTTTGTTCTGATTTCCTGATAAGGAGTGTATCATATAACTTGTTTGCAGTTAAAAGCATTCTCTAGAGTCTCCTTGATCCTTTATCTGTTTAAACATTTCTGCAGTTTTTTCTACCTAAGTAGTGCTGGTAGTGTAGCATTGTCCATATTCAGGCTTATGTTTTGGGTCTAGTTGTTTGTTAGTAGAGACAGTATGTCTGAGTACATGTTCTAGGCCATCATAGTTTAGCCAAAGCCAGTATAGCATTTCAGTGAGAGTGAATTGTTTATGGTCATTGGCTGATAGGGGTTACCTGGACTACGGCTTGGAGTAAGCACCTCATTGGTTCTTTCAAGCTTTTTTTAACGTTGTTTCAGGTTTCAACTTTGTTACTTAAGAAGTTAACTCGTGAGTGTTTCTGCCATTTCACACTGAGCTAATTGGAGGAAGTCAGAGAAAGGGCTCTGAGCCAAATCTGTGATATATAACATTAAGTATCCTATTTTTGCTTATTTTTGAGTTATTTATAGAACTTTTATTGTCTACATATACTTTTCTAGCTAGTTTCACTGTGTGTGAGGTATTATCTAGAACCTTTCTACAATTGATAAGCATCTGGTTGGGTTTGTTTGTTCTGATTTCCTGATAAGAAGTGTATCATATAACTTGTTTGCAGTTAAAGCATTCTCTAGAGTCTCCTTGATCTTTTATTTGTTTAAACATTTCTGCAGTTTTTTTCTATCTAAGTAGTATTGGTAGTGTAGCATTGTCCATATTCAGGCTTGTGTTTTGGGTCTAGTTGTTTGTTAGTAGAGGCTGTGTGTCTGGGCACATGTTCTAGGCCATTGTAGTTTAGCCAAAGCCAGTATAGCATTTCAGTGAGAGTGAATTGTTTATGGTCATTGGCTGATTGGGGTTACCTGGACTACGGCTTGGAGTAAGCACCTCATTGGTTCTTTCAAGCTTTTTTTAAAGTTGTTTCAGGTTTCAACTTTGTTACTTAAGAAGTTAACTTGTGAATGTTTCTGCCATTTCACATTGAGCTAATCAGAGGAAGTGGGAGGAAGGGCTCTGAGCCAACTAATCTGTGATATATAACATTAAGTATCCTGTTTTTTTGCTTATTTTTGAGTTATTTATAGCACTTTTATTGTCTGCATATACTTTTCTAGCTAGTTTCACTGTGTGAAGTATTAACTAGAAATTTCCTACAATTGTTAAGCATCTGGTTGAGTTTGTTTGTTCTGATTTTTGTTTCCCACCCTCCCTCCCTATTGGTATCCTGTTTTTATACTTGGTGGCTTTGCAGTTGCCCACCCTTACTGTAAATTTGATCTGGGACACTCCTCCCAGTCTAGTGTTATTACGTCATTCTACCTAATCCAGGGAGAACATTTGAGAAGGCAAACATAGCTAGTTTCTGCTCCTCCTTTCCTTTTTCCACTTTACAAAAAAAAAAATTCTAAGCTTGTTTAATGCCTTTCCCGTAAGTCGTCTAGTCCAGATACAGATTTACTGTATCCAGGACTGTTTGTCAGCTTCTGAGCCCCCAAGCCTTTTAGCTTAATTTTGTTTATTAGAACTAGCCAGTTTTCTAGGTTCAGCACTCAAATCTGTTTCTTTGAGCTCAGCACTTGTTCAAAACTCATTGTAAGCACTAAATAAGCTACAAATTACCACAGCACTCAACTTTCCTCACTTGTCTAGAGGAAAGCAATTTTTAGTACTTGATAAAAAGCACCTACCCAGGCATGTCTAAGGGTCAGCTCCTGGTGTTTTTTACTGTCTACCTGATGAATCTGGGCATCTTGGGGCAATGCAGCAATTGCCTCATGTACACAGACAACCCTCTTCTCCTACCACCCAACACTACAACCTGTGAGAGATGCACTTGTATAGCCAAACTGGAAGCAAAGCTCGCTTCACCCAAGACTAGACTAGACAGTCAAGAGAAGAAGGTAAATACTTGCACCAAACCACACTCATCACATAGTCCCTCAAAACATGCACCACCAAACACACACATAGAAGCACAAAACACACACCTACTCTCATGGAGGCTCTCAAAAAAATATACCCAAGCAACAGGGACCTCCAAAGCAGAAACGCAAGTAACCTCCACCCCCCAACGCAACCCAAATGACACATAGCCCACAAACTCAGTGTGCCACTCAACTACAGCCCATAAGGCATAACGACATACCCAACAGTATAGTCAGGCACACTAATGTTCCACTCACCAGGCTAAACAAGGAGAAAGGTACTGTCAGCTGCCTGTCAGGTGCCAGGATCCACCACATAATGCATGCACTCAGGTCACTCCACAACAAGTACAAATTTGATTCTGTCATTGTCCATGTTGGTGTGAATGACCTGAGACTTACTTTCCCGGACTACATGAAAAGAGACATGGAGAAGCTGTCTGATCTTGTAGCCCAGGCAGGTATGAACCTAGCCCTGAGTAGCATCCTTCCATCACCCAGAATGATGCCACAGTACAAAGTCAAAATGATTGACTTCAACAATTGGCTAAGCTTCTGGTGTCATTCTAAGGGCATCCAGTATCTGTCTGCCTGGGATGACATGATCGACAAACCATGATGCTTTGCATGAGATAGCCTGCACCTGTCGCCCTTGGGATTCCAGATATTGGCTAAGGCTCTTGCCATGCCTATAGTGCCTTTTTAGGCAAGATTCAAATGACAAATTCACCACAGTAACAGGTACAGGCAAGCAAAATCTGGGGGTAATGCTACTTAATGTTAGAAGTCTAAACCTCAAAATGCACTCACTCGAGGCACTCCTTAAAATGGAGAACATCAACATTTGTGCAGTGACAGAGACCTGGTTCAAGGCTCCAGACAGCACCCCTGCATTACCAGGCTATAATTCATACCACACCTTTGGGCCACCTAACTTGCACTGAAGCACTAAAGGTGGAGGCGTGTTCATATTCAGTAAGGATATCCACATCTCCAGGCTAGTTGCTCAGCATAATGCATCTGAGATTATTCAAATGCAACTAACTCTGGACAAGACCATAATCCAAATTGTAGCTTGCTACAGATCCCCCACCATGCCCCAGGATTCCCACTCCTCATTTCTTGATACACTGGAAAATATTAGGGTACAACCTAATACCCTAATAATGTCCGATTTCAACTACCCCACCATTAACTGGGAAAACTACTCATGTACCAAATCTTGCGCTCAACGTTTTCTGGAATTCATAAATTCCAATGCCTTTTATCAACTTATCCAGACCCCCACCAGGGGAAGCAATATCCTAGACCTGGTCATTACCAACATGAGCAACCGGTGTTCCACACCAGAGGTCAATTCCTCAATGGTCAGATCAAACCACAGGCAAATCACCCTAGACATCCACATCCCAACCCCACCCCCCATTAGGGAAACAACCGTAACAAATTTCTCCAAAACCAACTTCCCGCTTCTTAAGACAGAAGTGGCAAACTTCACGACACCCATGCTGACGGACAATAAAGGTACAACTGTTGAATCCTATACAAATGCACGTTATAAGCACTTACACGAGTGCATGGATCGTGCAATTCCTAACAGAACCAAGATACTATCCTCCAAAAAAAGGAAGCCAATCTAGTGGTCCCCTGCCATAAACAAACTCTACAACAGAAGAAAGAACCTGTTGCACAAAAGAGTAAAATCCCATGATTGGAGGAACTCCGTGGTCAGCCTCAGTAAGAAGCTGAGATCCCTCATAAAATCCTCCAAAGCTAGTTACAAAAACAAAATCGCCACTGATTCTAAAGACAACCACAAAGCATTCTATAGCTATGTCAAGAATCGCAATGGCAATACTCAGATCTGCTCTGAGTTACAGCACAATGGCACTAAATATACAAAACCAACTGATATTGCCAACATCTTGGCAGATAGGTTCACTGCTAATTTTACCCCTCTCTCACCCCCTAAAGAGCCTATCTCTATACCGGAAGAATGCAAAGTTCCTGTAGTCACGGCTGCACAGGTAAAAAAAACACTCTCCAAAGCCAAGAACACAGCATCCATGGGACCTGACAACATCACAGGCTGCGTTCTACAAAAACTACAGAACGAACTGGCACCCCACCTAAGTACCATGTTCAATCATAGCCTCACCTTAGGCTTTGTGCCCACTGAATGGCATACAGCAACGGTTATCCCACTCCACAAAGGGGGAGCCACCATGGACCACGGGAACTACCTCCCCATTAGCCTGAAGAGCCTGGTCTGCAAGGCTATTGAATGTATCATCATGGAACTTATAAACAATGACATTGGCAATCTCCAAACTCTGGACCCTATCCAGTTCAGGTTTGTAAAAGGCAGATCATGTCTCCTAAACCTGATAGACTTCTTTGAAGCAGTCACCAAAGCCATAGATGAGGGTAAGGTGGTTCACACAGCCTATCTAGATCTTGCCAAGGCTTTCAACACGATCCCCCACTTTGGAATTATACATAAACTCAATAAACTAGGTATAAATCCCTATGTCACAAGATGGGTTGCCAACTGGCTCACTGACAGAACCCACACTGTGAAAGTAGCAGACTCTAAATCCAACTTTAGACCAGTGACAAGTGGAGAACCACAGGGTTCAGTCCTATGTCCTCTTCTGTTTGGTATCTGCTTCTCTGAAGTACAGGCTAACACAGAAGATCTTTGGCTAACAAAGTTCGCAGATGACTGCAAACTAGGAGCCATAATCAAAACTCCTAACAATGTGGACATTCTAAAAAAGGGCCTCACTGAGACAGATGCCTGGTGTCAAAGCCATGGCCTCAAGCTCAATACCAAAAAGTGCATTGTCATCCCTTTTGGTAAAAACTCTGTACCCATGAACTACCATAACGCGGTAGTCTACTTAACACCGAAAGTGTTCATAGGTTCATAGGTTCATACTAGGCTATCTGCCCTAGGGCATTTATAAGCCTAGTCAGAGTGTGTTTGGCTTTCGCCACCCATTTTAAATTAATTTTGCTATGCCCTTGTTCGAGGTTAGTATACTGTGCCTCGTCTAACAGTGACACAGAAGTGATACCCGGGGTAAACCTACTATCTCCCATCCACTCATCAAGATTCCTCTTGAAGAGAGTCAATGAGGGACTCTGCCTAACCTGGACTGGGATTTTATTCCAGAGTGAAGGGAGCCTCTGGGTTATGAATCTGTCCCTCCAGCATTTTCTATTTATTTCAGTGCTGAGGTTCAAGTCTCTCGAGCACGTAGTTCAATGGGATTTGGATTTTCTGAGGTGCAGCATGTCCATTAATTCTGGGTTGGACATGGCTTTATACGTCAGGCACAGCTCACCTCTGAGCAGGCGGTATGCCACTGAGTAGAGCTGGAGTTTCTTTAACCTGGCAGCGTATGGCATCTGTTTGAGCCCTTTAATCCTCTTGGTGAGGTACTTTTGGGGTCTTTCCAGTTGCTGCAGGTGTCTGGTAAGGTACATCCCAAAAGGGGCATTGTACTCAATTATGGGCCTGATGAGGGATGAGTAAAGAGGCACGATGACCTTCCCTGATCTAGATGTGAATCCCTTCATGATTAGGTGGGCTATATAAAGTGTTTTTCTAACCACTTTGGCCACATGGTTGTCAAATGAGAGATTGCTATCAACTTGGGTCCCTAGGTCCCTAATTACTTCTTCTGTACTTAATGGATTACCACCTATGTGGTAATTTGTGGGCAATTTGTTTTTGCCAAAGGGGATGACTATACACTTTTTGGCGTTTAGCTTGAGGCCATGGCTCTGGCACCAGTTGTCTTTTTCTATGAGGCCCTTTTGGAGGATGCTTGTGTCAGCTGTAGAGTCGATTATGGCTCCCAGTTTGCAGTCATCTGTGAACTTGGTCAGCCACAGTCCTTCCGTGTTGGCCTGTACCTCCGAGAAATATAAACGGAACAAGAGAGGTCCCAGGACTGAGCCTTGTGGGACGCCACTTGTAACTGGTTTGGAGTCTAACATGGCTCCAGCAATTCTAACCATGTGGGTTCTGTCCTTGAGCCAGTTTGCAACCCGTCTAGTGACATAGGGGTTTGGTGAGCTTATCTATAATGCCAGAGTGGGGTATTGTATCAAAGGCTTTTGCGAGGTCCAGGTAGGCTGTGTGGACCACCTTCCCCTCATCAATGGCCTTGGTGACTGTTTCAAAGAAATCAACCAGGTTTAAGAGGTAGGATCTGCCCTTAACAAAGCCAAACTGGGTAGGAGCCAGTGTCTGTAGGTCCCCAATATATTTATTTATGAGGTCTATGATGATCCTTTCCATAGCTTTGCAGACCAAGCTAGTCAGGCTTATGGGGCGATAGTTTCCAGGATCCATTGAGGCACCACCTTTGTGGAGAGGGACCACTGTTGCTGTATGACACTCTTTGGGTACATATCCTGTAGTAAGGCAGAGATTAAACAGTAGTTTTATGTTTGGGTTTAGCTTTTCTTGGAGTTCATGTAGGACGCAGCCCGGGACACTGTCTGGTCCCATTGATGCTGTGTTTTTTGCTTTGGAGAGGGCAGCTCTTACCTGAGCATCTGAGATGTCAGGGGGGCAACACTCTGCTGGGATAGATATTTGCCCATTTGGTGGGGGGGGGGGGGTTGCGCTGAACCTGTCAGCTAGGATGTTGGCAATGTCTGTGGGTTCGGTGTATTTTTTGTCATTTTGGACTAATTCTGAGCATATCTGGGAATTCCCACCCAGGTTCCTAACATAACTAAAGAAAGCCTTGTGATTATCCTTAGTGTCCTGTGCAATTTTTCTCTCGAAGCTGGCTTTAGACGATTTTATGAGTGCCCATAGTTTTTTGCTAATACTGATCAGAGATGCCTTCCCTTTTTGGGATTTTGCTCTATCATGTAGTAGCTTCCTCCTTCTATTGTATAGTTTGTTTGTGGCTGGGGTCCACCAGACAGGACGTCTGCCTTTGGAGGATTGGGTCTTGGTTTTATTTGGGATTGCATGATCCATGCATTCCTGAAGGTGTTCATAGAATGTGTTTATAAAGGATTCTGTGGTCTGGGCCGTATTTTCCACAGGCCCAGGGGCTTTGAAAGATTCCACCTCAGTTTTGAGGAGCTTTAGAGAAGTTTTTCACTGTGATTTTCAGGGCCGGGGGGTGGAGTCAGGATGTGAATATCCAGTGAGATTAGTTTATGGTCTGATCTTACCAGTGAGGGATACACTTCTGGTCTGGAGCATAGAGTCCCCATGTTGGTGATGATCAGGTCCAGTATGTTTTCCCCTCTTGTGGGAGTGGTAACAAGTTGTTCCATAGCATTTGAGTTTATACATTCTAGGAACCTTTGGGCTAGGGTGTTGGAGCTAGAGTAATGCTCCCAGTCTATGTTTGGGTAGTTGAAGTCGCCCAATATAATGGTGTTTGGAGAGACCTTCATATTTTACAGTGTTCTCAGGAAGGCCGAGTGGGGTTCCAAGTGTGATAAGAGACCTTGGGACACAGGTGGACAGTAGTCTCTCCTTTGATAATCACATCACCACGGTAGTCAGAAAATCCTCCTACGTGGCACACCTCATCACAAAAGGTTTTGCATCCAGAAAAACAAGGTCATTGTTCCCCTCTACTCATCACTCATTAGACCCATTATAGAGTACAATGTCCCTTTTTGTATGTACCTCACAAGACATCTACAATAACTGAAAAGGCCACAGAAATACCTCACAAAGAGGATTACTGTCCTCAAACAGATGCCCTATGCAGACCGTCTCAAAAAATTTCAGCTTTACTCTGTTGTATATCGTTTACTCAGAGGTGATCTCTGCCTAGCATAAAAAGCTATGTCAGACCCCGAGCTGTTGAACATGCTCCACTTAAAGATATCCCATCCCTCTGAGCTACATGCTCTAGGGACCTAAACCTTGTCACAACAATAAACAGATCATGCTGGAGGGATAGATTCCTGTCCGAGAGACTTCCCATACTCTAGAACAAACTACCTATCTATATCAAACAAAGCTCCTCATTAGAACTCTTCAAGAAAAATCTTGATGATTGGATGAGAGATAGGAAATTCACCCCGGGGATCACTTCTGTGGCAATGCTTGACAGGGGCACAGGAAAATAATTTTCTTGGGTGGCAAAAGCCAGGGTACCATTTGACTAGGCTTATATAGGCCCTAGGGCCAATAGCCTAGTACCTACCTATGAACCTATGAATAGAAATAAGCATTCACTCATTTGTGCATCTCTCTATTTTTTACATCTAGAAAGATATTTCAAGAAAATGATTCTTCATCCTTTTGAGTTACAACCGCATATATCACTCCATCTATCTGTCTATCCATTAACCCATCCATCCATCCATCCATCCATCCATCCATCCATCCATAGCCCCCTTTTTAAAAATTTTGTCCATGGAAATGGGCTGTGACATCAACCGTGACAGCATCTAGATCCAGTGTTCACACTGCTGGATGGCTAACCCTGGCACAGTTATTCTTATGTATAACAGACACCCATACATGCACTCACACCCACAACAAGTTTAGAGTGTCCAGTCCACCTACAGCATATCTTTGTAATGTGGAAAGGAACCAGAGCACCCAGAGAAAACCCACATGAACACAAGAGGACATGCAGGCTCCACAAAGAAGACATCCCAAATGAGAATGAAAGCAGAGCCTCTTGCTGTGAAATGACAATGCTACTCACTTTGTTGTCACTTTGTTGTCATACCATAAATAGATATGTAGATAGCTAGATATACGTAATTAGAGAAGTATTTACAAATCTACACAGACACACACACATGCAAATATATTTATAAATATGTGTGCATTTGTTTGTGCATATGTGTGTGTTAAGAAAGTAAGAAATAACTAGAGAACTAAAATTAAGAAAGATAGGGCATGAGACTAAGGGAGAGCATATAATAGGAAAGGAAAAAGTAGCTATAGGACAGAGAGCAGGAAAACTAGGTATGCATGTAGTAGGGAAAAGCAAGTGATTAGAATAAAGGTATGTAAAGGAATAAAGGAGGATGATCTGAATGAAAAATGTACAATGAAAAACAAAATATTAGCTTATAATGTAACTATCATATGTGACATGTACAGAGAAAATAATTAATGCAGAATAGTAGGGACACCACTATGTGCTAGCTGCCTATCACACTTTCTGAGAGCGGATTGCACTGTAAGTAACCGCTGAGAAAAAGGATGTGATTGTTAGACAGTATCTTAAATATTGTATAACATAATGTTGCTCTTGGTTTGTGAGGTTACTTGTTACACTCTACTGAATGTACAAGCTAGGGGTCTCTTTCCAGTCGTGGAACTGAGTCATACTTGTAATAGAAGGAGGCAATTTCTCAAGGCACCTTATTCACTTTTCTCTGCTAGTTTTATTACTACGATAAATCATATAACAGATAAGGGCCAGACGATCACCATTTGATTTCCAGACAAACAAATATTGCATGTGTGCCTCACAGTTGCCAGATAGAAAGAAGTAAACCACTTTGTAGGATTATCTCCTGGCACCTCACATTTTTCTAAAAGAGATGTTATCCCTTTTCAGTTCCAAAGCATGCCACACTCCACTATTTTGCATTTTATTGCCTTCACGATGAATGATTGCTGTCGAGGAAAGAACAAATCATAGACGGCATATTGGAATGAGTCCACATCTTTTTTCCTGAGGATACAATCTTACCTTGTAGGAATAGTTCTACACATTCAGTGAGTCTGATAGAAAGAAAAGAGCTAGACAGGCCTCTAAATATTCTCTTGTATATTTAGGAAGTATAGAAATATAACCAATGTTGTGTGGAGGTGTAATATGACTGGCAGTTCTGCTTATACTGCAAGCCATGAGGTCAGAAAACTGTAATTCTTAAACACATAACTCGCTAGCCTAAGGGAGAACATTATTAAGATGTCAGAAAAATCTCAGATAACACTAAACCAATATAAGCAATGAACGGCCTATGTAACACTAACAGCTGTTGTACTTTCATTGACCTGCTTGTCTCTTTTAATCTAGCTGAGTGAGATGTGATAATGTACACTGGTTTTCTCACACTTCACATTTCAACTGCAGAAATTTTTATAATCAGTGTACTTTTCTGATATTATTCCTGAAAATGTTAGTTTATCTGTTACTCCAAACTGCCTAGTTACAACTGAATACTAATTTCATACTTAATTAGTGATATTTTGTCATGCTCGCTGTGTATGTTGTTTTACACAGGATCCTTAGTTATGCATTCCATTTGCTTAATGCAGGTAGGAGCTGTCATTTTGAATTCTTTCAATATTTTACATGTACCCTATTGCTGCTGTCCTACTATTTTTTCCACTTGTTTCATGCCCTTTTGAGTGCCTCAGTAGATTTCCACTCTACAATAGTCCACAACATGGGTTCATGACTCCCTGTGAAAAAGCACTTAGGTAGATCCAGGAAGTGGTTAACGCATAAAATTTGCTACAGAGCATATCGCCCAGCATTATGTTTCCTGCTGCTATTGCCCTTTTATACTACTTCCAGTGGTGCATTCTAGGTGTGATCACCCCCCCCCCGTATTCTTTTCTTCCACTCCTTCCATCAGGCTCACTCCTTCAGGTGGCACTTCACACCAGAGCTGTGATGTCAGTGCAGAGCTTTATATTTGTTTGCACTGAACCTCAGCTGTTGCTCTTCTGTCCTCTTCTTGAAGACATCCAAAACCTTTGCTAAACCCCAAAGAATAGCTAAGGTGGGTCAAAGGCAGGAGTTGGCTGTCTCAGGTGCAGACTATTAGGGGTCATGAATGGCTCTATAGAAAAAGGTCTCAATCAATTCATACAGTCCTTGGTGTCATTTCCGGGTATAACTGCTGATCAATCATTGCAGCTGCAATCACTAATTGCAGTTATATGTGTGAGCTGTTTAACTGACTTTCTTGCAGTATATTTGTATTAATAACCATAGCAAAAAACTTGTTCAACTCGAGGCAAAGATTTATTATGCAGAAACATAAGATTTTATTTTTGCTCCTCAACTCTGTTTGTGGATACCAGGTGGGGAATTTCACAGAGCACCAAATGAACTGGCTGTAGCCCTGCCTGGTTCTTCCTCCAACCATCCATTGCTAAACTTATCTTCTTGTCATCAGAAAAGATGCTGATCCATTTTTCACTTCCCTCAAATGTGTCTGAGACAAAAGTGTCTTGCCATTCACCTATGCAACTATCTAGTACTTCAGTCATATCCCACGATGTCACCAAATTTCCTTTCAGTCTCTGTGTGTGACCACGTCAAAGGCCTTGCTGAAGTCTAGGTAGCCTACATCTCCTGGTACTCTCCTGTCAAGTTCGTGTATAACCCACGAATAAAACTGGAACAGATTTCATTGACAATATTTTATGTCTTGGGAACTGTTTGTTGTGGTCTTGAAGAGTGTTGTCTTCTAGAAATGCTTCAAGCCTTCCAGAGGCATAGCTAAGGTTGTACAAAGGGGGCAGCTGCCCTGGGTGCAAGGCTTTAGGGGGCACAATTTGAAAATCATGATCTATCTTCACTGCATTACCAGCACTGACTGTCTGTATTCCATTTGCAGTCAGAACTGAAGCAGTGATGCATTCCATGTCTGCAGTGAATTACCACCATTCATTCTTGAATGCTAGTATTGCATTTACTTTCAGAATTAAAGTTCTATAGAACACTTTGTTTGGTCAAAATAACAAAATCCAAGACAAGACAAACCATTAACCAACACACTGAAAAGAAACGCACACGACACAGTACAGTAATAATAAAATAGTGAAAATAATGAAAACACTAAATGGTTGAATAAAACACTATTTTATTATTACTCTACTGTGTCCTGTGCATTTCATTCCAGTGTGTTGGTTTGAACTCTGTATTTGGCATAAATAGCAGCAGATTCTTGCTACAAATGCAACCAGCATTTTATTACAGTTTAAAAGGAGAGAAGAGCTGTTTTTTCCCCTTTTTTTTTCAGGGCCTTTTTTTTTTGCTTCTCAACTTAAAGTTGAGGGGGGACATCAGACTGACGGATGGCACCATGTGCAAGAATGACTACCTTCACCTCTGCAGCTGGGCCCTAGCATTTTTTCCTTCACTTTCTGCACTAGTCTTGTTAACCTTACAGTTCTGCAAATGTCCTTCCTTATCACTGTTGCATATTCCTTACAACTGGGATATCCTGCCATGGATAGCCAAATGTCTGGCCAGCTTACCAAAGCCTTTACACCTTCCAGGTGCCATACATTAGACATATGTCCAACATCCAAGCCATAAGGAACACATGTGATGTATGAGCACCTAATCCTCAGAATGTCTTTGCCTCCAGTCTCATTGCTACCTTTGAATTTGGTCTACAAGACATTTGGAGTGTGGTTATGCTACCAAGCTTTCTGAAGATAAGTGCCCCACTGAGGTTCCTTCCTTCCTATTTCTTCTTCCTAATTACGTTTTTGCATGTCATCCAGGAAGGGAAAATGTGAATGTGGGAGACAGACTCCCAATAAAGATAGACATGAAATGTGGCTTTTTGTTTGGGTGCTACACATGACCATACTCAGTGTGAGATCTGTCAGGCATTTGTCCCAAAGACTGTCAGCAACCGTCTGTCACTTATTTCCATTTACTTGGAGAGCCAACTATTAAAATTTTTAGCTCAATATATCATGACCTCTGAATTTGCTTGCCTCAACATTCAGCCACTGCTTAAGGAAAAAAGCTAAAAAGGCATGTATTGAATCTGTTGAGATCCAGGGGATGACACTGGGTTGCCTACTCACACGTCTGTTGAGGCTGTGCCTAGGTCTGCTACAAATAAGGAGGGAGAGCTCTGGCTGATTTTATCAGAAGGGCCTCAGGGGATTCCCCATATTATTTTTAGGAAGGAGGTTCCTGGTACCCTCATTGAATGTAGACAGGCATCTGAGCCCCCTAGATTTATTAAGGCACTCCATTTAAAAAAAAGCAGAAAACAAGACATATATCTTCTGTGGTTCAGGATCCACACTAAGAATGGTAGAGCTTTACTCAGGGGCTTTTCAATGCCCTTGTGGCTTTAAAGCCCCCTTAAGGCTTGCCTGTATGTACATGGGTTCCCTGGTCCTCTACTCCTTCAATACATCCTAGAGAAGCCTGATTTCTCTGAGGAAGATTTGGATTTATGCTCAGGTGAACAAGTCATTGGCTTACTCTTCTCAAATCCATTCTCCTCTTGCCCTGGGGTCTGAAGAGGATTCACATTCTCCTGATTCTCCTACGGAGGAACTGTCCTTTGAAGATGCTGTGGTACATATGATGGAGAACTTTAAATGGGATTGTTGCCAGGTTTCTGACATTCAAAAGAGGTACTATGAACTTTTACAAATAGATTCACCTAGGCGTTCTGTAGAACCTCCAGTAGTGGATGCTCTTTTGGACACTTTGACTTCTCAAGCCCCTACCTCCCAGCCTCCTGCCCCTAAGAAGCCTGACAGGTTCTATAACATCACTGAAGCTATAAGTTTTAGCATAAAAGTTCTTCCTCTGGCAAATCATCTAAATTAATGTCCTCCTCTAAACTGTTACCTTTTGATAAGGACAGTCATTCCGTGGAAAGGTATGGGAAAAGGCATTTTTGACTGACATGCCTGATTCTGAGGCAATGTCTTCTGCCATTTCTATTTTGAGTTCTGCTTCTCGGGTGACTCATCATTCAATTAAATGTAGTTATGATGCTGCAGATACATCCTCTAAGGCTGCTGTATCAGGGTCTGTAATGACAAGATATTCTTGGCTGCACTTACAGGCTCTACCTGAAGATATCAAAGCCAGATTACTGTATTCTTCCTTGGATAATCAGAATGTCTTTGGTTCTGCAGCTGCTGAACTCTTTAAGACCCTTCAGAATAAGGGTAAAGTTATGCAACATCTGAAACAGATCTTCCTTTCTACAATTCCTAAGTTCCAGAGACATTACCTACCTAAATCTTCTTTGGTCTGTAGGCAGCAGAGGCAGATTTCCAGAGGCAAGTAGTCTTCCAAAATAGTTTTTCCTGAGAAGCCTTCTCAGAGCTCTAAGAGACAAAAGCCTTCTTTTCCTGACAAATCTACTTCCATTTGACATTCGACCATTTTTACCCCTCTGCCAGATCCCTACTTATGTGCCTCTGGCTGGCCCTGTCTTTTCACATTTTATGACAGATAACCACAGGCTCTTGGGTACTTTCCAGTATCTGAAGTGGTAATTTTATGATTTGGAAGTTCCTTCCTCCATTCCCAAGCCTTCCTTAGCCTCTTGCTTGCCAGCTCCCTTTTTTTCTTTAGGTCTTTTACAATCTTTTGGAATAGGGGACCACCCAGTGAGTTCCTCCTTCTCACCAGTGCAACATTTTTATTTTAGGATGTTTCCAGTTCCCAGGAAGGAGGGGGTTTTAGAGACCCATCCTGGATCTCTCCTTTCTCAACACCTTTCTAAAGGTTCTTTCCTTCAGGATGTTGTTTCTCCAAATTTTTTTATTGTTCACCCCAAGCTTTTCTGGTATATGAATGATGCTTATCTCAGCATTCATATTTATCAGCTCTTCAGGAAGTGTTTATGTTTCTATGTTTCCTTCTTACATTATCAGTTCTCTGCTTTACCTTTTGGTCTTTCTATAGCTCTGAGGGTTTTTGCCTCATGCTTAGCCCCACTGGTAGTGTTCTGCAGACTTTAGGGAATTCAAATATTTCTTATTTGGATAACCTCTTGATTCAGGTACCCTCCCAGCAGCTCCTACTTCAGGATCTACACTTCACTATGCTTCTTCTCCACAGTGTGGAGTTCATCTTAAATCTCAAAAAGTCTGTACTGACCCCTTCTTAGGACCAAGTGATTTTGGGGTGCAGGCAGTGGTGTGGATACAGTTTATGCCTTCCGGAGCTGTCTTTGAGTTTGCCACCCTTTCCCTTCATAAAATCATGGTCAAATGCCCCCCCCCCCATACACAGCACTCCCACCCTGCAGGCATTCCAGTGTCTTTCTCCCCATTTACCATAAACACTGTAATGTGCATACTGTTTTATACTTTACTTCTGCAATGATTATTTGGATTGCATTTAAAACTATTATTTTAAATTTTATAGCACACACACACACACACACACACACACACACACACACACACACACACACACACACACACACACACACACACACTGAAAGATATCTGCTAAACAAAGCAATACAGTGTCACAATGAAAACAGACTGAGGATTAAAACTTCTCTGGCCTTGAAGCTCACATTCATTGAAACAGCATTGAAACCCACATTCAAAGAAAATGTATATGGATAGTGGAGGATAAAGTTTACCTTTGGATTGTTTTCAAATCATAGGCGCACATACTTAGGACCATGCAAACATACATGTGTCCTTTGATTCACCTCCCTGATTGTATTAAATTATATTATTTGTATAATACAAAACATACTCTAACAAGTGTGATAATTTTATTGTTTTGAAAAATTTTCCATTAAGCAATGAAAAAAATGTACGAACCAATAATGACAAAGTTGCCCAGTTCAGAACATTTCCATCATAAAAGTCTACTCATATTTCTGTCATTACAATCCAGCAGTATCAGTAAATATGTACAATCTCTGCAGAAGTAAAAGTCATCTAAATAACATCTAAATAACATCCACATTAAAGGGATCTGTAACTAATGAAGAGGTGCTGCTAGCAAACTACTTTATATTTCATTGTTTCATCTACAAATAAAGCACTTATGGCCCTTGAAGAATTGCCTATGTTACATTAAAAAATTATACTAATATTGCAATAGGGAATGGATGGCAAACTTATAACAGCTTCATAGTAGGTCTTCTAAAGGAGAACATTCAGAGAACTGCATCTACTCCCTTTAAAGCACAACACAGTACAGTATCAGCAATTCATCTACATACTGTGGGAACAGAAGCCATGTCCTTCTACATCTAAAGCAAATATACTACCTGTTGTGCAACTAACAGTGCAAACAGACTTAGCGTAAGCAGCACCAAACTTATCTTCCCCTGAAGCTCTCAGCTCCTTGTAAAATCCACTTGACACTCAACTACATCTCTTAACTTTCTAGCATGAGAAATCTGGAAAAAGCCACATTTTTTTGGGGGGGGGGGGGGGCAAAGGTCCAAAACCAGGGACATATTTTAAACATTGTTTGTGTAATCTTAGAAAGTTGCTAGAAAAAAAGTGTTTTGTGTTACCATGCATTTCCTGAAAGATAGGAAGATTGAAACTTAAACAGCTATCATTATTTAGTGAATTCAGTTCTCACTGATTTTACCAGAAAAGCACAAATTTTAAGAGGAAAAGACCAAAAGTATGAACCAAACATTCCAGACATTTTCCCCCAGATTTACTAATCTTCCATGCAGGACTAGCTTACTCCTGCATGGAAGCGGACAGATAGGAGCAGGACTGCAGCACACCATGCATATTAATGCGTTGCGCTGCCTGAGCTCCTAGTCTTACACAGAGCATGTAAGAGTGCAGGGGGTGTGTCTAAGAACAGAGCACTCAGAATATAAACACCCCCACAATGAAGAACAGCAGAAAGGCCCATGAAATGAGTAAGACTGTGCATATCCCCAACAACATTCCCCCTGGTGTACAACAGTAAGTAAATACAAATAAAATGAACAAACCTGTATTTCTTTATTTTTAAATCCAATTAAAGCTAACCGTAGGTGCGCGGGTGTGCCCATCACTTAGCTACTGTTAATGTAGCTTAAATGGCTGAAGAGGATAACAAAGAAGATATATGCAAATGAAGCAGCATAGCAATAGTGTAGTGGGCAGAGCATTTGCCTTACGAGCAAGCATTCCCGGTTCAAGTCCTACTGCAGCACATTCCATTTTCCATGGCAAAGCACATTATGACCAATATTTTTGTAGCATAACCCACTAAATAACATATATTTGTGAACTAGAGTACTGCAGTAAATGCACATGTGAGGTGTCAGTGTCATAATGAATAAAGCACTAGTAAGCAGGTTTAAGCACCAATAAGCAGTGGTAACCACATTTAAGCACTATTTATTTATTTATTTATTTATTTATTTACAGTTTGTTACCAGGATGGTCCATTGGGCCACTCGAAGCCCATTTTCCATGGAATTCTGGGGAGAAAACCTCCAGTACATGAATCAAAAACAATTAGAAGTTAATTACAAAGCAATTATAACAATATATAATGTAGTAATACCCAAAAATGGGAAAAAATACAAAAACGTGCATACATTAAGAAGAAAATACTGTAATTAAACATTTCATTTAGGTACAAAGTCTGTTGGTTGCAATAGGTGCTTATTACAGTGTTATGCAATTATATTTATGTACAAGTGTATGGATATAGTAGATGCTTAATGGAGTAAAGCAATAATAGTAGGATGTTTGGATGCTTATTTCAGTGTTATACAATTTTGTATATATATATATATATATATATATATATATATATATATATATATATATACAGGTGCATGAGTACAATAGCTGCTTATAGCTGTTAAGTAATAATAGTTGGATGTTAGGAGGTCTGCTGGATGTAGGGGAGTAGCTTGGGTTGAGAGTAAACTTGCTAGTAAGCGAGTTTAAGCCCATTTGCACAGGGATAAGCAATGTGCACACAGGTTAAGCAATTTTGAAGCTAACTCTCTGTAAGCATATGCAACCGGAGGTTAGCATTGCTTACCCGCACGCAAACCTGCACAAACCTGCTTACAAATGCTCAAATGTGCCTTATGCATTCTGTATCCAATGGCCCTTGTTTTGCCCATCAATGAAAAAAACAGCCTTATGGGTCTTGAACCCAGGACCCTATACACTATAGTCACAGTAGCTAACCATCAAGCCATCACAGCAGTACAGAAGAATGAGGTATCAGTAAACAAGTCTTCACTATAGTAAAATCAAACTGAACCTGTGAAAGGAATCAGTATATAGCTATATTTTCCATAACCCACTACATAACATAAATATGTGAACTGGTGTACAGCAGTAAGCCCAAAAGACAGGTGTAATTGTAATAGAGTATTGAAGTCCCCAATAAAACACAAGGACCCCATACAGTGTACATACACATGAATCATGGATACCAGGCATACATATAAGATGTAATGAATAATAAATCAATGCCAAAAAGGAAATATAATGCCAAGTCAAATGTAAGCAACGCTAAGCATTGCACAGGCCAGCTTAGGAGGTGTAAGCAATGTGTAGGCCAGCTAACTCAATGTACCCATTGTTATATCCCTTTAAACAATGCCAACCTTAGGTAAGCAGGTTTGCCCATAGCTTAGCCTTTTTAAAACTGGCCAATCATGAAAAAGTGTGGGAAATCTGCCCTACTTAAACCCAAGAGGCGGGAATACATCTCATAACTGGTTGTAGCTTCCCTTGCAGGCACTATGTCAGGAAGGGGAGAGGGTGTGTGCTTTCAGGCACAGTACTGGTGCATCCAGGAGTCCAGAGTCATGGCAGGACTCCTTATCAAAGACCATGAAAAGAGACTGCTGCAGGGCCAGTACCAGGGCTCCCAATATAAGGTGGATGCCTGGGACTGACTTGCCCTTGAGCTCACCAGTGCCACTGGCATACTCTGAACTGGTGAGCAGGTCAGACATCACTATTCCGACCTGAAGCGGCGTAAGGGGAACTCTTGGAGCAGTGGATCCAAGAGGCTAGAATGGCAGGGGATGTCCCAGGTGTGTGTATCACCCCACTAAGTGTGTAATAATTGCCAGATCATGTATATTCTCTTATGTCCTCCACAGCTGCAGTCAAGCGGGCTGCAAACCAGGAGGCCCATGGCAGTCACCTGGAGAAGTTGCAACGTGAGACAGGTCAGTAATACTCTTGCATGTACTGTCATAGGAAATAAATCTAAAAGTATTAGTAAATTAATTGCCTGTATAAAACCTGTATTGTTTAAGGCAAGTACTGCATACACTGGAGAATATGGCAGGAAAAGGCTCATATAGTATGTATGTAAATAAAAGCGTAATAGCCTGACAATAAAGGTCTAAATGCTGGACTGCATGTGTTTACTCTGGCATCATATGATAATGTATATTTGTATTCACGTAATAGTACTGTTGCAATAAGCACTGTTACCCACACCGTGCACCATAAATAGAATGTGTAGAAATGCCTGTGTATGACTGGTGTAATCCACAGAGGCCATTTAGTACAACTGAGAGACACATAGAGAGAAAACAGGGAAAAGGCAGACAATAAAATCCGAATAGCACATGCAACTGAGATGTGAACTGTTGTTTTTTTTTTAGCACACACAGCCATGGTTCGAATCCTGCCAGTGGTAGTAGTCTGCATACAGAATCATACACCACAACTGTACAGATATGTCCAGAATGTCCAGTAGAGTGGCCCATATCTGTTGCCTGTCAACATGTCCCCCTGGGAAATCAGTAGAATGATCCTAGACAGATAGGCAGCAAACAGGAAATACAACTGATTGACACACATCTATGAGAACAAAGCTGGCACACTAACAACTCCCCAAAACCTTATGAGACGAAGAAGCCACGTATGTCCCATTTACACCCTCATCTTGTCAAGCTGTGTCAGAGTGTGTACAGTAACAGAGTGAGATGTATGTGCATAATACTAATGTGGAATCTGGTACTGTGTTTGGCAACATTCAGGTAGTGCTAACAAACATTACTCCCACAGGTGCATCAGATATGAAGACTGTGCTGAGAAATAAAAAACATTATGCCCTGTACTGGTACATACAGGTCTGTCACATACCAACACTGTGCCCAGAAATGCAAGAATGATACCCTGTACTGGTACTATTTACATTGGTATTGTATAGCATTGTGACTGACGCAGTTGCTCTGAATAATGAGGTATTACTCATCACTGTTGCCCACACTGTCCTACAAAATATAACTGTCTAGGAAATCTGTAAAAGAGTGTTGTAATACAAGGTCAGAATGTAAAAGCACAGGAGAATTATAACACAGAAAGCAGATAGGAGATATACAACAAAATCTATATAGCACACACAACTCTGATGGACAGTGTTTAAGTTGTAGTAGACAGCCATAGTCTGAATCCTGGGAGTGGATGTAGGCTGCATACAGAATCATACCCCACAGTTGTACAGATAAGACCAGAATGTCCAGTATATGGGCCCATATCTGCTGCCTGTCCCCCTTTCCCCTTGGTAGATCTGTGGGATGATCCCAGATGTTTAGCCAGCAAACAGGGAATACAAGTGTTTGTCAAACATCTATGAGAACAAACCTGTCACTGTAGCAACTCCCGAAACTGTTAGGAGAATAATAAGCCAAGTTTGTCCTATCTACACCCTCATGTTGTCAAGCTGTGACCAGAGTGTGTACAGTAACAGAGTGAGATGTATGTGCATAATACTAAAGTGTAATCTGGAACTTTGAGTGACAACATTCACATAGTGCTAACAAACATTACTCCCACAGGTACATCAGATATGAAGACTGTGTTGAGAAATAAAAAAACATTATGCCCTGTACTGGTACTGTTTACTCTGGTATTGTAGGGAACTGTGAGTGTTGCATTTTCTCTGTATAATAAAGTATCACTGATCACTGTCACCCACACTGTGCTACATAATATACCTGTGTAGGAAAGCATGTATCTGTGTGTGTCAAGTCATTAAAGGCTGAAGAGGGCAATAGTCTAGATATGTCCCGGTACACCTGCATGTGGTCAACACATGGCCAGAGTCTGTGCAGAAAGAGTTGCATAGCTATGTGCAAAACATCAACCCGGAATCTGGGAGTATGTGTAAAAACAGTTAGTTAGTGTTAACAAACATTATCTCCACAGGTATACCAGGTAAGAGGTGTATACTGCAGGTAAAATCAGTTCAGGTATAACGATGACGACAGCCATATCACTGTCCAAACTAATGATACAGGGTTGTGTAGTAAGACTTGTAAGGTACAGATAACAGCACTGACTAGGAAAGTAATGTGGACTACAGGAATATACTAGTTGTTAATTGACATCTTTCTCCTCCCCACCATATCTCCAAAAATAAACAACATACCCACCCCAACTGGTATGCAATGACTCCAATATTCTGATAATGTCCAATTGTTTGATAAATATTTTAATTGTTCCCATGAATGTGCTATATTGAATTATTCCAACATTGCTGGCATGGTGCCATCAATGTACCTGCATGCTGTTTTTATTATCACTGGGGTCCCACATATGCATGTGTTCTGTTTGCAATGCAACTGTTCCATATCTGGTGTCTGGGCTAATGGGAATATCTATGCATGCTGTTATACCTAACCCTGGAATGTGTTGACTATTACTAACTCACATATGATGATAAAATCTAAACACTATAGCTCGTTTGGGAAGGCTGGTCCCAGCGGACCCACCTGTCCCACCTCAGATGGCCATGGCACCAGGCACCAGCATGTCTGGGGCCCAACCCAGGCCCTCCCTGTCCATTGGTCCTGCACCACCTTCAGGTGGAACAGCCTCAGGGGATGGGGCTTGCCCCCCAGGAGTGGGCGCAGACAGGAACCTGTCACCCATCACCAGGTCCGGGTCATGGTCTGTAGTGAGCTCAACCAGCAATTTGGTGATCTGCTACACCAGCTTGAGGGCCGCATGTCACGATTAGAGGGTCAGCCTGGCTCTGCGACTCAGCCCCCAGCACAGCCACCTTTGGGGCTGTGAAGGGGCAGTGGTGACTGCCCATGGGTGGGGACCTCAGTCACACTGTGTCCACTAGGGGGCTCATTGGCTTCTGATTGCCCAACACCCCTCACCATCAAGGTGTTTACCCCCCACATGTGTCACATAACGCCCCTGCATGCATCTTGTTTGTCTTGTCTGTTAACCTACCCAACCTACCTCCCCAAATATACCTACTATCCCTCCCCAACATCCCACTCTTACCTGAAAAAAAGAGCAATCTGTCCCCCCTCAAAAAAAAAACTCGCCCCATACATAGCTGTCCATTTCACACACATGTCCACTGGACACATGTAATCTGGTCTAATTGGCATCACAACTTATTATTGTTGTCCTCCCCCCTCCCAGGGGTTTGAGTGTCCAAATCTACCTCCAAATTCAGTGTATATGCACAGCTGTTGCTGTAGAAGAAATGGGCATTTATGGACCTTCTCCACACCCTTCCTGCACATCCCTAGCTATTTTCCCTACTGTCTTTCCCTCTCTGTGCCCCTTTTTCACCACTTTTCTATCAACCCTTTTTTCTTTTCTTTTAAAAAAATTAGCACAGTGGTAAGTAGGAGTAAGCACTTTTAAGCAGCAGTAAGCTGGTTTAAGGCTGTTTGTGAGGGTGGAAGCAATGCCTACACTGGTTAAGCAATTTCGAAGCTGAGTATAACAAACTGTAACCAGAAGTTAGCAGTGCTTACCTCCGCGCAAACCCGCTTACAACTGCTCAAAAGTGCCTTAATCACTTTGTATCCAATGGCCCTTGTTCTGCTCAGCAACAAAATAAACAGCCTCTGCAAGCCTCGAACCCAGTACCTTGCACACCATAGCGATTTACCACTAACCCATGTCAGATATACATAACCCCTATGTTTTCACAAACATATCATCCAGCCCAGTCATTCAACAGTACAGAGAATGTATTCCAACATGTAGATGTATGTGTGTATATATATATTAAAATCTAAACAGATACACCATATCTATATATGTAGATATTTATATAAATATATACTATATATATAAACGTATATACATACAAATGCATACATCTATAGATATATATGTCTACATCTATATGTCTAAATATATATAGCAAGTTATGTATATGTAAGCAGATATATATATATATATATATATATATATATATATATATATATATATATATATATATATATATATATATATATATATATATATATATACATATATATCTTTCTAGGTATATATGGACATACATCTGTAGATAACAATGGGAACATAACAAAAACATACATGTCCACATGCACAGTTAATGGAGTTGAGAGGCCCCAAACAACATACGTCTTGTACGAGTAGGTATACCCCCCACAGCCAAACACTTCCGCCCTGCAGTACACTACCAAGTTTTGCAAATCCCATAACCAGGACCTGACACAACATGGGCTCACGATGTTAACAGTATTCCATCCCACCTGTATGATGTCAGGCTGGTATCAGTAACATATCATGCAGTACAATCTGGCTACCATATGGAATGTACAATGTGGAAGCTATCAACATCCCTAGGATACATATACACAGACACATATATAGTAAAATACATATGTAGACGGTGCGCACAATATGGAACAGCCACTATGCCTACAGTTAACACCTTAACAACTGGACACTGTATTAGCCACCCATACAAATGACAGTTGTTGCCTGCAACATATACCCACAGAGAGGTCAAAGGATATAACTCCACACACAGGTTTGCATAAATGGGAAACCTTTATTTCTGTACTATTACAGTTGTATATGCCATGTCATATAGCTGTTTAGACACTGAAATCCATATAAACAGAGTAATGCAACTGTGAAACAGTTGTACTACTACAGTAGTCTGGAAAGGTTTACAGATGTTGCTGTCCAGGCCTAGGCCTTCAAATAGCACAATAGTAAAGACAAACTGGGCCATAGGATACCAAATAATCAACAGTAAGTAATGCAGATGTATAGTTCAGCAGCCTCAATCTACACTATGTACACAATTCCTAGGTGGTAAAGACCTCAGTTGACATAATGGGATGTAACTGGTACATAACAAGGCATAACTGACACCATCACAAGCACACTGACAAACAAAACAGTCTTTATGGCAGGAGGAAGTAGGCCTGCATTAACCCAGTTTATTTAATTATTTTAAATATAGGTGAATTGTATGGTAATGTACATCCAGATACCTTAAGCAGCTCACCCCTGATACCCCCTCATGTTGAAACAGCCTAGGTTATTTATGGTGCATTCCCCCCTAGAGTCAATAATACAGGGCCATATACCACTATTACATACACTGGCCTCTGGAGTGCATAAGGGCACACATGTATTGTGTAGATGAACCGACACACATATATGGCCCCAGCCCCACTGTATGTGTGGGGGATACAACAGCAGTGGACTGATGGCAGGAATGGCAGCATGACATACTCACAGCCCACTACAGAAAACCCCCTGACAGCATGTCATATGTGCAAAGCTTGGTATGTAGGTGGAGGCCAGAGGCTAGAACACAGGCCCATATGTGGAGAGCTGTTGTCATGCACTAAGCAAATCGCTTGTGTTACAGGATAGTCTGCAACATACCCTTAGTCCGGGATGTGAGGTTCAGTGGCATCTCGTGGCATCGGACTGCAGGACTGCAGCCCCCCCTAGCTGTGTGAGAAATAGAAAAGCACAACACTTGTACAAAAAATATTTTTTAAATTAAAAAAACTGTCTAACTTGCATAAAGAAATGAGTCCAAATGACTCGCAAGGTCCCGGAACTCGAACTGCACATGCTCGTTGCTCGCCGAGTTCTGTTTTTTTTTTTCCTAATCTGGTTGCTGGACTGTCTCAGACTGCTGTAAAGGCAGTCCGGACTATGGAGTGTTCTGCATCAGTGTGTGAAGCCCAGAAGTCTGTGCGGTAACTGCACAGTAACATGGAAGGGGGGCGGACTGCCACATCCACAGTCAAGTACGTGACGTGAATGGCAGGGTGACTACTGATTGGTTCTCACTCTCTTTCTCAAAAAGAGAGTGAGAAACAATCAGTATTAACAGAACTTAGTCTCTTCTTCTTGCAGTTGCTACCGTACAGTACATGGGTGCTAGTGCTGAGTGCTGCTGTATATTGCTTGCTTGCTTGCTATTATTGCTGCCAACATTTTTGAATCCTGATTCCATCCTGACTAACTTTCTTTGGGTACTTGCTGGTTACAGCTTGCTACGGGAAAATGAAGATTTCTGGAGTGGATTCCCGAGTCTGTCAGCCAGCTAAAAAAGCCTTTACTCTGTGTTGTTGTTCTTGGTGGTGTTACTTGTTCGTGATGATCGGAAACAAATGGACAGTCTCAAACTCTTCACCATTTATTTTTTTGAATAAAGGTAAGTCAGCATTTTATTACTTAATCTACCCTGCCATGCCAGCCCTCTAGTTTCTTCACACATGACATGTGCTGAATGTGTTTGTGCTGAGTGCTCTCTAAGTTTCATCCGACTGGAGCTGGGGGGGAAATAATGAAGGCTTAAGGTCCTCTCATGTAAAATAGACAGTAAGGCTAAGTAGAAGTTGTGTTGGTTCATAAAAGTTTCTGTTGCAGCAGAATCCCAGGGCAGGACTTAATGCTGAGTATCAACATCCCAGTGACCAAGGACTTACCAATGTATTTTGTATTAATTTTTCTCTGTGATAAAAAGGGATTTTTCTTTTATAATATTTTCATGTCATAGTGCACTGTCTCTTCCTGTAGGTGATGGCGGTGTTAGTTATCTATCTTATTACCTACTGTCTTAGTGTATGTGTTGATAAGGTATAGTTGATTGTATGCTAGGGTAGAGATGGATATGAAATTTATTTTATCTAGTGTGGAAGACTGGAAGTGATAAGTATGAAGAACACCAATGTTGTTTCAAGACAGGTGAGATAAATCTTTTCGTATGGGTTTTAATTCGTATTGCCTCATTTGGGCAAGAATAGCATTAAAGGAAATGTAAGTGTGCATTACACTGTATGTTAATACATTAACTGGAAGAGCTGTTGTCATTATGGACATTTCAAATATGTATACATGCTTTAGTAGCGATGGAGCAAAATATCTTTCTAATTACATGTTAACTCTCTATCATGAGGGAAGACTGCATTTATCTTTTTACCCAATTCATATGGGAGTAATCAGATTGTGTTGCCCAAGTTTCCAATAAGGCCTATCACTGAATCCTTCTTTCAAGCAATATATATATTACTAGCTTATCATTTTTTAATGTAATATAGTCAATTTATTCCTCAAGGGCAGCAGGCACTTTATTTGTAGATGAAACAAGGAAATATAAAGTTGTTTGCTAGCAGCAACCTCTTCATTGGTTACGGATCTCTTTAATGTGGAATTATTTAGATGACTTTTACTTCAGAGATTGTGCATATTTACTGATACTGGTGGACTGTAGACATTTGAGTAGAATTTTATGATGGAAATGTTCTGACTTGGGCAGTTTTGTCATTATTGGGGCATGTATTTTGTTTCATTGTTTACTGAAAAAAATGTTCAAAACAATAAATTTAAAACGCCTTCTAACAACTGTACTGTATCGTACAAGGAATATAATTTAATACAATCAGGAAGGTGTATCAAAGAGCACATGTATGTTTCTTGTGTAAGGGGCCTATGATTTGAAAACAGCCCAAAGTTAATCTTTATCTGCTACTGGGAAAATATATTTTCTTTGAATGTGGGTTTTAATGCTGTTTCAGTGAATGTGAGTTTCAAGGGCAGAGAAGTTTTAATGCTAAGTCTGTTTTCACTGTGAGACTGCATATTCTTTGTTTATCAGATGTCTATTGGTGTTTGTGCTGTAAAATGCAAAATAAAATTTTCAAATGTAATCCAAATCATTGCAGAAGTAAAGCAGTATGCACATTACAGTGTTTATGGTAATGGAGTGAAATAACCAAGGAGCGGGACATTGGATTGACTGCAGGGGGGAGGCTCCATTCGACCATGATTTTGTGATGGGGAAAGGGCAGCAAACTCAAAGACAACCCCGGCTGAAATATGCCTCTCAACTGTTCAGATTTTTGCAGAATTAATAGATTTTTGGTTTGTTCCTCATAAAATTTGTAGTTTTCTGGAAAATCATTTAGGAGTGAATTCACTAAATAATAACAGACATTGAGTTTCAGACTTCATACCCTTCAGAAAAATGCATGCTAAAGCAAGACCTGTTATTCTGTCAACTGTCTAAGTTTATGCAAGAGCAATTTTTAGTAATGTCTGTATGTTCCCTCAATATATTTGGCCTTGTCCAGATTTCCTGTGTCAAGAGGTTGAGAGGTACGCACAAATACATTACTTTTTAGAATTAGGTATATCCAAACCTCTCAACTGTCCCCGACTTTGGCTCAAAATGTTGCTCTCTCCATAATAATCCCTCCACAAAATGGCAATTTTGGAAGAAAATGTGGAGGGTTTACAATTAACAAATTGTAATGATCAGTTATAGATTACTTTTATTTCAGAAATGCATGTACATGTAGATTCTCTTATTTTGTCAGCTGTTCAACTTAACAGCACTAATATTAAAAAGTGTCCCTTCTTTGACAGGTTCCCAGCTGTATTGTGTGGCTGTTTTATTTTTTTACATCACATTTTTTGGTCCATTTTTCATAAAATTGTGGTTTTCTGGCAAATTAGTGGCAAATCATTAAAGACTGAAGTTAGAAAATAATGACAGACATTTGTGTTTCAGATTTCATACCCTTCAGAAAATTCATACTAATGCAAGACCTAATATTCTATTATCTTCTAAGTTTATAAGAGCAATATTTAAAAAAATGTCCTTATTTTTGGGCCTTTGTCCCACTTCTATTTATGGCTTTGTCCAGATTTCTTGCACTGAGGTTGAGAGGTATGACAAATGTGTTAGGGCCATCACCGTCAATAAGAGACATTTCAAATTGTGACATACTTGTTGCACCCCACTCCCCCATGTATTGACTCTGGATTTGTCCAAGCAAGGCAAGGAGCAGTTATGCAGTGTAAGTGTGCAGAGTATCCCCCATCCAAGGTAGATGCAAGTACTACAGTGGCTTTTCATCTGTCCTTGATTTTGCAGAATGTTCTGTTTTTCAGTCATATTTTTATACTACTAATTTATGTTTCTTATTATTCATAAAATGCATGTTGTTGCAATGTCTGCTGCTCTGTGTTTAAGTAGCAGTGCTTTAATGACTATCAGGTAAGCTTGACTGTGATTGTAAGATGCAAGTAAGTTTTAATAAGCATACTGTTGAAATATTTTTCTATTACACTTCATTTTGTCTTGATTGGACTCTCTTGATGACAGTTTGGCACCCAGGGCAGCGTATTTAATTAAAGTCCCACTTTTTGTGGTTTTGAGCATAGCTCCACCCCTTTATAGTTGGTCACACACCTTCCTGCTGGCCCCACCCATTCAACTGTGTCCTGCAGCCCCCCTTTGATTTGAAGTCACCAGTCATCACTGGTGAGGTTGGAAACATAATGGATGTAGCCATGTAGTGATAGCACTCGACAAACACACTGCCAGTGAAATATCTGACACAGGACCTGTGTGGTAGACAGACAAAACATAATTGGCACACCTCTGACCATCAAGAGGATAGGCCCACAGTTGAGAGCTATGCAGACAGACTGCATTCCAAGGTAAACTAGTATGTACACACAAACCCTGTAACACCAGTACTATACAAAGCATACCACATCTCTACTCACACTCTGTCTGTAGTTATGGAACCTCCTACAAATATGTAGCTGGCCTGAGTGTGCAGGTTCTCCTGTAAGAGGTATTGCTAGCTGCTGTTTGTAACACTGATGCCCATACACAGGAAGGATGTCCATCACACAGGAAAGGTAAAGGGACCACGCCCACATGATGTAGGGATTTATAGTAGGTGGTTGCCATGACAGTGGTAATTGGAAGTACTACACAGCAAGCTGCATGCAGTTAGCAAGTGGAGGCCACTGATTGGTGCAGAGGCCTTCACCTGATCATGCACATCACCTACTAAAGCCATGCTGTAATCTGTTAAAGCAGCTCAATCCATTTACTGAAGAGAGACTGAGAGAGAGAGAGAGAGAGAAAGAAAGAGAAAGAAAGAGAAAGAAAGAGAAAGAGAGAAAAAAAAGCCTAAGGCAAAGAGAAAGCCAAATGAAGAACAAAGCATTCTAACATCCAGCAAACTATCCAGAACTGACATCATTCAAACAACAGGTATGTGAAGTATATGTGCATGTAATTGAATGTAGTACCTGGTCCGTAATAATGGGATAGATGATGTGGAATGATGTATATGTGCCATCAGGTGTTACTGTAATGATGTTCAACTGAACAACTGCTATGGACAGTAGTGTCTGTCCCTGTGGGTAGTGGGCCATAGCCATCAACTGTGCAGATCAGCACTGACTGACAAGATGTAAGCCATCATAGTGTATGTTGTGCAATGGGAAGTATGTATATTATGTGGCCAATAGCTGGTGGTGGAAGTAATGCCATTATGATGGACACATGGATCCCACAGCCCACCCCTTTCAGGATACTCAGGTTAATCTGTAATGTAGTATGCAGGAATGCCATAGATGTGTAATAGGGTTACCTGCAATCTGGTCCTGTATATAACCCCTAATGTCAGGCCATATCCATATGTGGCACCTGTCTGTGTTGTAGCAAGGCAGAACAGTGCAGTTGTGCAGGAAGGTGTTGTGTCATTGTAGACCTGATGTCTGAATGTACCCCACATATAGGTATGCATATGTGTACATATGTACAGATATATACATATATATATATATATATATATATATATATATATATATATATATATATATATATATATATATATATATATATATATATATGTATATATATATATATATATATATATATATATATATATATATATATATATATATATTAGCATGTATGTCCACGAATATACAGATACTCATGTGTAGACATATAAATAAGCACATATATACATCACATATATCTACACACATATATAGATATATACTATATGCACATGTCTACATATATACAAACACACACAAACAAACATATATGTATGTAAATACATGTCCCCTCTTTTACTACCACAGTGATGCATGCTATGTGTGAGGCAGCAGCACACATAGCAATACACACAGATATCTACAGCTGGCAGTGTGTGCAACATGGACAGATATGTCACATGTTAATCCCTTGTTGGGACCACATTGCCCTTGCCTGTGAAGTATGCAATGAAAATATGGGGAAGTATGGCAGGTATAGTTGTGGAGGTGGTCAGGGTTGGTAGATATAGAGGACAGTCTACAGGGGTGGTATGTGACACATGTAGTGGGTAAACACCCTGGATGGTGTGTGTGGTCTGTCATGTGGATGCCCCATGGGCCCCAATATGGGCACAATGGCAACAAGCCTCCCATCCACTGCAACTCACAACAGCAGTCCATGTCCTGAAGGTGTCTGGCCTGGAGGCTGAGTAGGAGGAGCATGTCGACCATGTGAATGTGTACTGGGTGCCTCAGAGTTATGTAGCACATCCCACATATGTCTGTGGAGCCCAGTATGGAACAGACCCTGGACCTGACCTCAGGGGACAGGAACATGTCTGTGTGTGCCCGTGGTGGGGGGACAACATCGCCTGGGTTTGTTCCACCTGATGGTATTGCTGGACCAGTACATGAGGGGGCCCCAGGTTGGGACACACATGTGATGTGACCAGGTAACATGGGCAGATGGGTTTGGAGAGATAGTTTTGCTGGCCAATAGTACATATACATGTTATTGTGTCACTGTTATAGAGCATATGTTGGTAGTAATAGTCTACACAATCCTGGAACATGTCCAACAGCATGCATAGATATCCCCAATAACACAGAATGTCAGATGTGCAGCAATCACAAAGCAGCCATACCACAGGCATATATGGAACCATAGTGGCCCTGACAATAGCATGCAGGTGAATAGTCTGTAACACGCCAGCAATGATAGCATCCACACAGGGAATATGGCTACAATCATATAGCAGAAAGTGTGGTACAATACAATATCTGTCCCACTGGTAGGTAAGCGGCAGCCATACCTAATGAGTTGTATGTACAGTTTGTTGAAGCTGATATGGTGTGGGGGGGGGGTGACAGAGATGTGTATTATGAACTGTGGTAACCTTGCTGTATGAGTTGCTCAGACCTGTTTCCATCTTTATGTCTTTCAGCCAAGATGTCATGTGTACGCTTGCCTACCTATTCGACAGCTGAGAATGATGTGCTTATCACACACCTGATCCAGCACTACCCAGTGCTGTTTGGCAGGGCTGCCCATGAACAGCAGGAGCAGACCACCCTGTGGAATGACCTAGTCCACAGGGTCAATGATGTCAGACTGCACAACCACAGTTATGAGCAGGTCCGGCATTATTATACTGACCTGCTTCGTAATGCCCGTCAGCATGTTGCTGCAGTCCGGGGGCATCACCTCACCATGGGGGGGGGCATGCCATCCATCCCCCATGACACATGTGGAGGAGCCCTTGCCAGCCTCATGGCACCTGCCTGTCCATCCAGCCACTTACCGCTGGACACCTTTGTGGAGGTGGGTGGCACCCACACACCGGCCAAGGAGCATGCAGGTAAGGAGACAGGGCACATAAAAGAACTCTTTGTCAGCTATGCCAGCCATGAGATAATAAGTGGTTGGAATGAAATTCAGTAAATAGAAGTCTGTGAAGGAAACTGGAAAGTCCAAAAGTAAGAACAGAATTGCTTTTTTTTTTACTTAAAAGAAGCAGCTTGTTTTAAAAAGACCCACGGCTGACAGGCTGACAGATAAAAGGACACACTTTAATAATACCATGTAAATATAATAGACAGTTCAGGCATCAACCAGACAAGATTCCTAGTTACAAATAATGTAACATCTCAACTTGTCCAAATTAACCAGCACATATTTGTTCATGCGTAAAAGGTAAATTACATGGAAACTACTTTTGGCTAATAGATGAACAAGGAAAAGGACATTCAGACCTATATCCTTCTAAACATTATCTCAAAACATGAACTAAAAGTGTAATGGTATTAAGAGCAGCTTCAGAACAGGTAAGAAACATTTCTGTTTACTTGTCTACTTTAAAACACTAGGGATCTTCAAAGTCAGTACCTGTTGTGCATCATCCACAAGAAGGAATTTTTACATTATAGGAATGCCTCATAGATCCTTGCAGCTACATGCTATGCATCTCAAAGAAATTCTAGGATGGACTCCATAAAATGTTTATTTTATCTGGAAAGGCATCTCATCCTTCATGTAGTATGAAAGATACTTGTACAATACGATAGTAGCCAGATAGGCGGGGATGACACATTTCTATTAAGGGAAATATGGGAGCGTATTCTTTGCAAATGACCATCACTGGTTATATTTTGAGAATAAACATCTGGTACTTTTCATCCTAACTAAGAAGTTAGTTTTAACCCTTCATTGCCATTTTCTGTCTTAACATTAAGGTATAAACTATTAATGGCACTACAGGCTGCATCAAAGAAGGGTAGCAAGGGACAGAAGAATTTTACTTCAGCAGTATTTCTGAACTAGATTTGGACTCATTAGGATCTCAGAAGTAAGGACACCTCCACCACCATTATCAGTTCAACTTTCTAAGACTGAAATGGGACATTTTTTGGACAATGAGAATACATACAACTGATAAACCAAACTGTATTTATCTTGGACTCTGTGGTTAAAATTTTAGTCATAAATATGACATTGTAATCTAGTTCTTAATATATAGCTGAATGTATCAGTTGTTATATAATTATCTGGCATTACTAGCAAAATGCCATCATGCTTTCATAGCAGCATGGTTGCATAGTGTCACCCATTGCCTTCAAATCCTGTCTGTGTTGCTTTCCAGTCCTTTCTGTGTCTTCTCCCTGTTTTTTTGCATTTTCTTTCTTTTTTTCCTTCTTTTATGGATGTTTAGTTGTTTCTACACATTTTCATTAAAACATTCGCAAAGAAGAACTATTAGTATGGAGTGCACGCTTCTCGAATGGTGATGATGATGTAATAATGTAACATAATTGGGGATAATTATAGCATGACCTTGTAACAGTGAAATAAGGCAATCAAAAGCATTGCTGACCACCATGATGTTTGAGATGGTGTTTGCTAGTATACACAGCAATGCAGTGATACTTCATTTTGACTCTGTTAAAGCCTTGTTTTTTTAGGCCTCTTTCTGAGTCTGTAGCCATCAGGACTCAGTTTTCAAAATGGGACACCAATCTGTATAGAGTCATATATAACTTAAGTACCTTGTGAGTGTAGTAAAAACAGAATTGTAGTATAATATACACCCGGTTTTGAAGAATATAGACAATGCAATACGTGCTATGTATAGCACTTTGCTTCATAGTCATTGTAGAACCTTAGCTGTCCTGTTCTTCTTTAGATAATGGGCTTCTGATCTAACCTTCCCAGCACCACATGCTTATGGCTTCCAAAAACCCAGTATGCCTTTTCCTTACTACAGGGTATAAATGCAACTTATTCCCTTACTGTAGGCTATTTGATTTTACAGTTAGAAAATATAGTTTAAGAGTGGAGAGTAGCCTGGACTCTGAACTTGGAAATCACTGAGGAAACATTAGATGTTGTTATTTTAATTGGCCAATTGGATATTTTGCTTATTTATTGATTTCTTGTGCCTGTATAAATCCTGGCTGACTTAGAGCTTGCCAACATTTGGCTACTGTACCATTGAGATTTGGGTGTACCTGCTTCAGTCTACCTCTGTTTAAGCTACATACATGCTCCAAATTGCACTTTTCTTGTTATTGCAAAGTGTTCCTATTTATTTCTGCATTATTTACTGAGTTTCTATACTCTTTCATACTTTAAAGTGCTGCCATAATTTCATTGTATTAACTGCTGGGTTTCCACGCTTTTGTATTTATTTTAAAGCCTTTGCTGATATTTTACTGTTGCTTTTGCTAAGTTCCTGCACTTTGGGCCCTTTTTTAGTGATTTTACAGCTAGAAAACTTACGTCTGCACTCCAGTGGGAGTAGAGAGAAGCCTGTTCTTTTTTGAACCTGCAAATCAGTGAGGAAACCTTAAGAGTGTGCTGCTGTGACAGGCCAGTGGACTGTTTTGCTTGTTTGATGATTTTCTGGTTCTGTATAAACTTGTCATATTTGCATGACACTGCTCATCACTTAGCAGAGGATAGCAATGTCCTTTATAGATGCAGCTACTTAGAATCCAACTTTCTCCATAAAAACATAACCTCAGATATTTTCTGAGTATGTGGTTGCATGATGAGCTTCTGGTTTGCGCATAGAGGAAAATTGCTCTTTGAGATCACACCAGAAATGCGGTTCTTAGCTAAGCACCATACAAGCCTGTTGTAAAACCTTATATTGCCCTATTACTGAGGTCTGCACACAGAAGAGTATTGCTCCAACAGTCTTGTCTTAAACATTGTGGTTTCAATTAAATAGGACCCAAGTAGATCTATTCTAGACCCTCCCAGTGTAACTCCCATGTAAACCACTGAGTAAACAACTGAGGCCATGAATAAACAGTTTCCTCCTGCCCCTGCAACCAGCTTGGTGGAAATGGTCATCCTAAGACCATTTAGCATTTTTTTCATATTCACTGACAACCTCCTAATTCTTTAACAATCAGATAAAGCGTGTGAGCTATGCAATTATACATTATCATGGGTGGCATGCTGTCAGAAACATAAAACATCACATTCTACCCACCACTCATACTAAAGACCAAGCACAGAGAGTCATGTATTTTGAGAGTCTTAAAAATAATCTGTCCAAACCTCAATGGCCTCCTAGATGCAGCTGTAAGAATAGGATTTCTCATCTGCCTCACAGACATTCTACCAAAGCAACATCCACAACACATATAGCTTCAACTCATTGTGTCTCAGCTCATAAGGCCATAAGGCAAACCTCCTCATAAATGTTCATGTGATAGGCAATTTCATCATGAGATATTCCACTCACTAAGCTAAGCAAGGAGAGAATCATGGTCATTTACTTATTAGGGGCTACAATTTGCCTGATCACACCAGATCACACCATTAGGTCATTAAACCACAAGTCATTGCACATGTGGATATAAGTGACCCGAGATGTTCATCTATGAAGACAGATATGATTGAGGTCTCAGACTATGGGTCCCAGGCTGATATGAACCTAGAACTGAGAGCATTCTACCTTCTCTAAAGATGCTGCTGCAATATAAGCAAAAGATAAATGAATTTAATAATTGGCTTAGTTTTGATGTCATTTGAAGGGGATATAATATTTGTCCCTTTGTGAGGATATGGTTAACAGACCACTCTGCTTCACTAGATATAGTCTGCACCTGTTTGCTTAGACTTTTGACTACTAGCTAAAACTTTGCCCTCCCTAACAGTGCATTTTTTTGTCAATGCCATCCTGATAAACCTTCCAATACAGCAAAACCAACCCAGAATAATCTAAACATATTATTGCTTAATGCCAGGAGAATAAACAAAACACTCCACAACCTACAAGCTCTTCTCACCCTGCAGAATGTAGATATCTATGTAGTAACCAAGACATGGTTTAAAAATATAGACACTACCCCAGCCATGCAAGAATATAAGAACAGTCACACCTCAAGACTGGTCAGCAGTATTACACCTTTGAGTCTCTCCTTGTCCATCTCCCTATGGAAAGTCCCATACTGTATCTTTGTAGGCTATAGTTCTCCATCTTTTACCAAAGACACCCATACTGCATACCTAAATGAACTGGAATTGCTCTGAACTGAACCCAGCACTATTCTTGGGTGACTTCAACTACCTCACTATAAACTGGGAAACATGCAAAACAATACACAGACCCAGAGATTCCTGGACTTTGTATACACAAAGGCTTTGGAGGATCCTGCATGTACACCCACTAGGGTTACCAATGTCCTTGACATAATCCACACAAACATGGTGGAACTCTGCACTCACTTATGTTTAATATTTATGCTTGTTAGTCCACACCATAAATATGTGTCCTTTGAAATTAAATTAAAAGCTATGACCTTATCTAAACCTCATACATTTTGGACTTATTCCATAGGAAACATCTTAATACTGAGTAATACTCTAGCAAAATTTCAAGCCCCTCTAAACTGCGTGAACACTGCTGCCTATGAGACCCTACATAATCATGTAAACAGCTGCACTGAGCTGAAATAAGCACAGGACTAACTCAAATAACAACCACCCTGGTTGAATCCCACCATCAACAAATTGTATAACGGAAGAAAACCATGGCCAAAAATAGGAAGTGCAATGCCCAGAAAACCAAGTAACTCCCATCAAACTAAATACGCATCTAAGCAGTCTTATAAATTCCCCCAAGACAAATTTGAGGTAAGAATAGCTTCACAGGCAAAGACTAGCCAAATAGTCTTTTTCAGCTAAGTCTGGAACCTCAAAGGTAATGCACAAAACATGTGCTGAACTCATTCTACATGTAATCATCAATATGAAGCTGGAGAGAATGGCAAACTTACTGACTAATACATTTAACTCCATTTTCACAGTACTTCCCCACACTCTGACACCTCTCAAGAGAGACCCTCAACCACAACCTTCCTGCATCATGGCAGCATACTCCAAAGTTTCACTAATGAGCAAGTCCTCAGTGCATTCTCCAAGGAAAAAAATACTGCATATATGGGCCCAGATAATATCCCTGGATGCCTGCTGAATATTATGAAACAAGACATACCGAGCCCTCTAAAACCACTGTTCAACATTAGCCTCCTAAGTGGCGTCATGCCTAGTGAATGGAGGGCTGCAACAGTTACCCCTCAGCGAAAGGTAGGACATCTACTGACTAGTTAACTACAGATGAGGCAAAAGACCCAACCCAGTTTGGTTTTGTCAAAGACACACTGCGACTACTCAACCTGATGGACTTTCTTGATAAAATCATCAAATGTATGGATTAGGGCAAAATGGTACACACTGCATATCTTGAACTTGCCAAAGCATTCAACACTATTCCTTATTCAGATATAGTTGGCAAACTCATGAAACTAGGAATAAACATAATTGTCACCCATTGGATGGCCTACTGGCTCACAGACAGGACACAGGAAGTCAGGATAGGGGATTCTACCTCTACACAAAGATTCCCCCAGTTCTTGGTGCTATCACTTCCTTTTGGCATCTACTTTTCAGAAGTCAATGCTAACATCAAAGGCCACTAGTTGACGAAATTTACAGATGACTGTAAGCTTGGTGCAGTTGTAGAATACCCCACGAACACTATATTTCTCAAACAGGGAATATTGTAAGCTAATAATTGCTGCCAGAACCATCTTCTAAAACCAAATGCTAAAAAATAACTAATAGTATCCTTTGGAAAGTTGGCCGCTCAAGGGAATTACCTCATAAGTCAATACATCCTTAAGAATAGACCCAGTGGTTAGGGAACATATGTAGACAGTGAATTAGCTTTTGACCATCATTTATCTACTGTTGTAAGGAAATCATTCTATATTGCACAGCTTATAAGCAAGCATATGGCATCCAGATCCAAGGCTGTCATTGTCTTAATGTACTCAGTCCTCATTAGGCCAATCATTGAGCATAATGCTCCCTTTGGTATGTACCTATCCAAGCATAAGCAACAACTGTATCTCTCAGAGATGTTCCTCACAAAAAGAATACAACAGATTAACTACATGGAATACACAGATCAACTCAAAGCCTTATCTTTATACTTATTTTTTTAAAGACTACTGAGAGGTGACCATTGCCTGGCTTATAAGGCATCATCTGATCCAGTACGAATGGACTTGCTGCACATCCACAAGTCTAACAACATTAGAAATACCCACTCAAAGATCCTAAACCTTGTTTGCAACATAAACAGAACATTGTGGAGGAACAGGTATGTTTTAGAGATTACCCTTATCCTGGAACAATCTTCTCATCGATATGAAGTAAAGTTCATCTCTGTTCCTATTCAAATGCAATCTGTACCAGTGGATGGAGAATTGGAAATTGACCCCCTGGACTGACACCTATACTCCTGCTGGACAGAGGCAGCTTGTTAATGCTCTGACATCTGAACACAACTAGATGGCACTGTGTAAATTTATTCTGTGATTTACATATGTGATATATGGATAGGTTTAAAAACACATCCTACAGCCATTAAAGCCATTAACTTGGTAATTACCTATGAATCTATTTGCACTTACAGTGCACTTTGAAAACTGTGAGTGTTCAAAAGCAGATATGCACTTTGGATGCAGTCCAGACCAGGGCATCAAAAAATAAATAAATAAAAAAGAAATGAATGAACAGCCAGACGTGAGAGTTACACAATGATAGTCTGTCTAGTATCCGATTGCCTGGAATACCTGCATCATTTCCTCCTTATTTCTTTACATTACTTATCAGCCTGTGATCACAGTCTCCAGTAGTTTTCGGCATAACCTTGGCATATGGTCTTCTATTAGCATTTTCTCGTCCAATGCTTCTAGTTCATCTTCCTTTCCTGCTGTGTGACATTTAGGATTTCCATATTTCCATTACTGCTGCTAAATTATTCATTTTATTCATTGCAATTTCCAGGTACATGTTTTCTGCATATTTTGGCAGTCAACCTTATCTATAATGCTCTTGGCGATCTCCATAGTTTGACTCTTCTTCATATTTTGACTTCTTATGGTCTGTCCTACCTCTAACATATCTTGGTGTTGCTTACCAAAAATGACATTAATTACCCAAATATGTGATGCATGTGTGTGTGTGTGTGTGTGTGTGTGTGTGTGTGTGTGTGTGTGTGTGTGTGTGTGTGTGTGTGTTTGTGAGTGCAAGCCTGTATAAAATTGGCATTGAAGTGGTAATTATTAATTAATGCCACTCACACTCTACTAAAAAAACAGTGCCCACTTAAACCAGTACTTGGAAATTAAATCTATTAAAACAGAAAATGTTGGCATAAAAGAATAAATAATACAATAAAATACTGGGTGCAGTTATTCAGCTGGAAAGTGGTATAACTAATAAGAACCAAATTTCATCTATATTAACTAAGATTAAGCTAAGAAAAAAAACAACCATCTACCCTAAGACTGAACTAAGAAAACAAGTAAATAAAATGCACTGTTAAAGTAAAAACTCCTATTATATCCATCACAACACTGTTAAATTCCTAAAAATACAGCTAACTAACTAACTAACTAACTAGCATACTAATTAAAAGTACCTCCAAACTACAGCATAAAATTACCATATGATACTTGAGTCATACAAATGTAAATAAATTATCTAAAACCCTATTCAATAGGCAGCATACATAATAGCTACATCTCATTAAAATCATAGCTAAAATTAACATTGAAGAAGCAGATGAATAAAACATGTAGGAATTTGAGTTGCAAGATTAAATATTTTGCACTATAGAATCAGTGAACTGAGGCTGTATTTCAAAACTTCTCTAAACAAACAGTGCAAGATGTTTTATGTACTGCACACTAGACCCCTTGTATTTTAATATGTGTGTGTGTGTGTGTGTGTGTGTGTGTGTGTGTGTGTGTGTGTGTGTGTGTGTGTGTGTGTGTATATATATATATATATATATATATATATATATATGTGTATATACAGAGAGATAGACAGACAGACAGCAGGCAGGCACACACATGCATGCACACACAACGGATGCTATAGATTGTTTATCAATAATAATAATAGTGTTTTTTTCTGTATAAAATTAGGGGCTTTATCTATTAGCTTTCATTACTAATATATTATGTAATTATTGAACTATTTTTTCTTGATACGTGTCCTGAATAAATGCATAGTTATATGGAGTATATAAATGTTCACGTTTTATTACATTATAATGCTTGTCTATATAGAACTGTGTTGTGATAATAATTTTATTATAGCAATCAGCTATTCCAGTGTGCCAGACTTGGGAAGACAGGTCCAATGGACTGAATAAACTAACATATTTATGACATATTGGGAAGAAAAAAATATTTTTAAAAGCAAACTATTTTCATTTTACAATATAAGCACTTTAATGACATTTTTTTATCTGGCAAAATAAAAACAGCACCTTTGAAGATATATTTTCCTTCAAACAATCTATTTTATTTATTTATTTATTGCATTTGTTTATCAGGAAAGTCCACTGGGCCTGAGAAGAGCCCATTTTCAGTGGAAGCCCAGGGAGAAAACCTCCACATATAGTTACATACAGATATATCTAACACCATGGATTATAGTTACATAGAGATATATCTAACACCATGGATTATATTTTATTATTCAAAAACATTTTGTTAGTATTCTTTTCCTTAATGTATTGGTATACTATAAAAATGGGCAACAGCAGATGTGCATAGCTGCAACATTTTACTAGGCATCATTTGAAACATTCAATAATAAGTTAGGACAATACGAAATCATAAATCCTAACATCAGTGAACTTGATAAATGTTATTTAGATATGGGTGCTTGGACCAAAAGTGTTAGAAGCAGTGGCAATCCTATATAGGTCCAGAAAAGGATATTTAAATAAATGGGTTCTAAAAGGTTAAATAAGACAAAAAACATAGTTAAAAATAAGACATCTAAAAAAATAACAAACCGCTGGCAGTTAATTTTATTAAACGATTATAGTAGGGTGTGGGAGGGCTTTGATAAATATCAGAACATATTATTACTATATGACAGAATGCAATTTATTGCAGATTTAAAACCATACATTATTTTTAGAAATAATACAGCTTTGAAAGACAGGTTAGTAAAATATAACAGGGATAAGAAAGTAAAAACTAACAGCACCTAGGCTATAAATGAAGAGCATTTAACTGTTGCAAGCACATAAAATATAAAACTGGCATTTTAATCATTCTGTTATGCCACACCATTACATTTAACTCTTTTTAAGTTTAAATATATGTATCTGATGTTTGCACTACACTTTTCCATGCTGACTTGTTTCACGAGCTCAAAATCTATTACTCTTAAATAACCAAACCCTGAATGCAGATGAGTGGTCATGTTTACATTAATGTACAACATGGGCTTCCCTACACCTTGCTAGCTGCAGACTGGATGAGATTTCATCTGTTTATATTCAGCTTGCCATTTCTGAATTCCCCAATTGTTGTATTCATTGAGACATCACTGTGAGAGTAGTTTCTTAGTGTGCCAACAATAATTCCTTTATATTAAATGATTTCTATTTTCTTCATGTTGGCATAACTAAAGAGTTGGCAAATATACGTTTATGGGTGTGGGGAATACCCCCCACATGGAGAATGCCGAGAGGCTTGCCTCCAGGAAAAACGCTCATATATTTTTTTCATGTTGGTTCTTGGACCAGTTATACTAAGTAAGTTGGTTCTTCACCAAGTTGTATCTCTAAAAGTCATAGTGGAAATTACGAAGTGAACAAGTGACTTTATTTCATGCATTAAAAACTATTAAGTCTTTGATGCTGTAAAAGACTGTCCATGTTATGATACATAACAACAGTCTATGCCTGGTTTTATGGTTTCACTGGTTGAGTTATTAGCTGCACTACTGAGATCTTGTGTAATTGTGAAAAATGTTACTGTCACCTTATTTCACACGTACTCTTCATTTAAATGGTATTAGCAGCACTCTAGTATTAAGCAGAAAAGCAAAATAAATCAATAAATAAAACCATTCAGGGTCAAACTTGCACTGAATACTCATATGTGTAAAGAGAGAAAAAGCACGCACAATCAAAATTTAAGCAGTATTGTATGAAACTCTGTAAATCATTTAGTCAAGTTCTCTCAAAGCACAAGGACATTTCTTGGTCAATAGCTGTTAATATATTGAAGAATAACTCTCCCAATAAAAAATAAAATTTGAACAAACCATATACCTTGATTGTTAGAGCAGGTTAACTCACATAAGTTAGACATCAGCACATTTACTCTTATTCATGAGTATGTTAATTTGAAGTGCCAAAACAAGAACTGTTTGCCCTGATGCTTTCAAAGCCAGACATTCATTCACTATCAAAAGCTGAGATTACAAAGGTTCACTAGTAACTGGTATACCTAAATGTAGTATGTCCATTGCTTTTTAATATGTCATGTGACACGTAGCTAAATGGAAGTTATGTTTAACTTAAACACACTCACTTCTGGGAGTTAGTGATTCAAAGGTAGTCAGTATGACTAATAGTGCACATTTATTATGAATGAAAAAGTTAGCCAGTATTACTAGTAGTGCACATTTATTATGAATGAAAAACAGAGGTGGCTAACTTCATTGCACTCATGTCAATGGAAAATAGATGCATGACTGCCAAATCATACACCAATGCACTGTACGAACACGTACATATATGCGTGGAACTAGCCATACCCAACCGAACCAAGACACTCTCCTCCAAAAAAAGGAAGCCAATATGGTGGTCCCCTGCCATTAACAAACACTACAATAGAAGGAAGAAACTGTTGCAGAAAAAGGTGAAGTCCCAGCATTGGAAAAACTCCCTTATTTGCCTCAACAAAAAGTTGAGATTCCTCGTCAAAACCTCTAAAGCCAGCTATGAAGGCAGAAATGTGGCAGACACTAAAAACAGTCACAAAGCCTTCTATAGTTATATCAAGAATCTCCACAGCAATACCCAGGTTTGCTTTGAGTTACTGTACAATGGTACCTCCTATACTGAGCCAACAGATATTGCCAACATACTGTCCGACAGATTCAGTGCCAACTTTACCCTTCTCTTCCTCCCTAAAGGACCAATCACAATACCAGAGGAATGCCAGGCACCCAGCATTACTGCAGCACAGGTTAAAACTGCATTGTACAAGGCCAAGAATATAGATTCCATGGGACCCGACAATATCCCTGGATATGTTCTACATGAACTACAAAGTGAACTGGCACCACATATGTGTGCCCTGTTCAATCACAGCCTCACCTCAGGCTTTGTCCCAACTGAATGGTGCACTGCTAGTCATCCCTCTCCATAAAGGGGGAGTGACTACAGACCCTGGAAAGTATTGCCCCATTAGCCTGACAAGTCTGATATGTAAGGCTATATAGCACATCATCATGGACCTAATTAACAAGGATATAGGGAATCTCAAAACTCTAGATCCCACTCAATTTGGTTTTGTGAAAGGTAGATCATGCCTGCTCAACCTGGTTGACTTCTTTGAGTCAATCACCAGAGCTGTGGATGAGGGCAAGGCAGTTCATACAGCCTATTTTGATCTGCCCAAGGCCTTTGATACCATTCCCCACTCAGGAATTATCGATAAACTCAACAAACTGGGCAGCAACCCCTATATCGGTAGGTGGGTTGCAAATTGGCTCACAGATAGAACCTACAGTGTGAAAGTAGCAGACTCCAAGTCAGAATGCCCACCAATCACAAGTGGAGTCCCAGAGGGATCGGTAGTGTATATTCTCCTGTTTGGCATTTACGTCTCAGAAGTCCAGGCCAACACGGAGGGACTCTGGCTGACCAAGTTCACAGATGACTGCAAGCTGGGAGCCATTATTAACTCTCCAAGTGATGTAGACATCCTACAGAAAGGCCTCACTGAGACCACTGGCTGGTGTCGAAACCATGGCTTTAAGCTTAATGCCAAAAAATGCATCATCATTCCCTTTAGGAAAAACTCAGTTTCACTAATTACCACATCAATGGGAGCCCACTGAACACTGAATGCATTATAAACGATCTGGGGACACAGTTTGACAGCAACCTCTCCTTCGGCCACCACATTGCCACTGTGGTTAGAATGTCCTTCTATGTGGCACACCTCATTACCAAGGGTTTTGCATCCAGGAAGAAATAGATCACCATCTCTCTCTACTCTTCCCTCATTAGGCCAGTCATTGAGTAAAAATGCCCCATTTGGCATGTACCTCACTAGACACATGCAACAGCTGGAAAGGCCACAAAAGTACCTCATGAAGAGGATCCTAGGCCTTAAACACATGTCCTACATGGACAGACTCAAACAATTCCAGCTATTCTCTGTCTCATATCATCTACTAAAAGGCAATCTCTACTTGACTTACAAAGCAATATCTGACCCAGCTCTGTTAGAAATGCTACATCTAAAGAAATCCCAATCCCTCCACACCACACACTCCAGAGACCACAACCTCATTACCACAATCAACAGAACATGCTGGAGGGACAGGGTCATAACCCAGAGACTGCCCATGCTCTGGAATAGACATCCCATACATGTCAAGCAGAGCACTTCACTGGCCCTCTTCAAGAGAAATCTTGATGAGTGGATGGAAAATAGAAAGTTCACCCCAGGGATCACGTCAGTGGCTCTACTTGATAGAGGCACTGGGGACTAATGTTGGGCAGCACAATGCCAGGGCACTTCTATGGGCTAGGCTTGTAAAGGCTCCAGGGCCATTAGCCTAGTACGCACCTATGAACATATGTTTCTTTGCTCAACAAAATGTAATGCATGCTGTTTTGTTTGAACTGCAGATTTAGCATCTATTTGTTTAGTAAACTCTTCCATTAATCACAAAGTTAACTGATGGTGCATTTGGGGTGGGAATGTATGTGCAAGTGGGCATAGGTAAGGGTTAGAGACATTAGATAAGGGTTAGGAAAGATGATAGGTTTAATGTATGCGTGCTTGTATGTATATTTTAGGACTAGAGGAAGTGTTAGGTAAGGGGATCACTTTTTTGTATGTGTGCATGTTTGTGGTTTAGGTTTAGAGTTAGAGTTAGGTAAAGGGATATAGATTTATAGGTGTGTGTGTGTGTGTGTGTGTGTGTGTGTGTGTGTAGTTTCATAAGCAGAAGCACAGTTGGCTCAATCAGCGTACTTTGCAAGTATCACAAACTATCACTGTCTCATCTCTTCAAGTGAAGAACACACACACACACACACACACACACACACACACACACACACACACACACACAAATAAAAAAAAATTCTGCAAAACCACAGGTTGCCAGTCATCTGGATTCCAGCAGGGAGTACCCAGTATGCTGCACCCCCACCAGCAAAAAAAAAAAAAAAAAAAAATCCACTCATTCTCCTGACACACCAGCCAGTTGACCATATATATATATATATATATATATATATATATATATATATATATATATATATATATATATATATATATATATATATATATATATATATATATATATATATATATATAAATAACATTCCTCACCTCCCTTTTGGCCCAGCCAATCAGGTCCTGTTTCTGTTCCCTGCCCTGACATTCCTTCCTCTCATTTTACTAAGGAAAAGCAATCTTATTTTTCTTTTAAACTGTAGCTCATAGGTTCATAAGGTCATAAGTTCATACGTGTACACTAGACTAATGACCACTAGGGCCTTTATATGTCTAGCCATGCAACCTAAATGTGCCCCAGAAGCTATATGTTTTAGACATTTATAGAGGGGATTTACTGACTGCCTCTGTCCATCACTGATGGGGGTGCTAGATCTGGATGAATTCCAATGATCCAAAAGGGGTTAGGCAGGCACTTTGTTTCACATGGATGGAAAACCTGTTCCAGAGAAAGGAGTTAGTAAAGTTTATACCCTGCATAGAGCACTACAGTGCTCAGGTTTTAGTTTAAGAAAAAAAATCCTCTTTTAAACTGCAGTAAACTGCTTTCTACAAATGTAGCAAGCAGTTGATACAGATTATAACAAATGGGGACTACTATAGCATTCAGGCTTCACATTAAAAAAAAGATTTGTTTATTTTTTAACTGTAGCAAAATTGTTGCAATGTAACAAGCAGTTGCTACAGTTTAGATCACACACATAGTGCTACGGCGCTTAGGTTTGGCAGCAAACTTAATATTGGCTTTTAAAAGCTGGTATACATTATAGAGTGACTGTGATCAGCTGAGCTTGCCTCACCCCAGCACTTTGTGCCATTTGCCCCACCCTAGCTATGCTTCAATGTATACATGCCTGTTAAATGTTTGAGCTGTCTTTTGTACTTTGCTCCTGCTCCAAACCCTAACCATGCACCCTACCTTAGAAGAACGCTTTCCATAACACTACCACTATTCAGACAATTTTCACCTTAGTGTTTGGTAAGTCTATAGTTTGCAAATTGGAAAAGGAAATTTGTTTCTTTTTTGAATTTATAGTTTTTTTCAGGTATTGATGTTTTCAGTGCAATGAATGTTTGGCATGTTAAGGTCAATCATTTCTTTGTAGGCCATTAAGTATGTTGAATATTCATGATGTAATCTAGATAACATATTTATGATCAGGAACAAATGTGTATCGAAACTGACCTTCACTTGTAGTTCATAGAAAACAAAAATCCAAACGAAAACAAACCAAGTAACAGTGAAGACTGAGGTAGTCTAATACTGAATATAATTGTGGAGAGATGAAAATGCTTACTGTGGCATTTCAATCAAATATTTACTTTATTCTAGGACTGTTGCTTGATTTGTTTTCAACTGGATTTTTCAATATAATTATAACACAAACATTGAGAATTAAGGGAAAGTTCTTTATAAACATATTGCAAATAATAGGTTATTATTAAAAATAGGAAACAGACGCATACAATTAATTGCTGTATTATGAACCTAAGAGACCAAACCTCATTAATGCACATGTTATACCAGGACTGAATGAAATGTACAGGATAGCAATTACATTGATATATAAGGTATTGCATCAGATAAATTAAAAATTCTTATTGAAGTTTGCAAACAGTCATACAATGGTGTACACTACAGATGGCTTTTTACTTATTATTCTACAGTCTTGATAAATCAGTTACTTGTGGTTGGGTGTAAAATATATATCTATATTGATATATATATATATATATATATATATATATATATATATATATATATATATATATATATATATCATCATCTTCTTTCGCCTGTTCCCATTAGGGGTCGCCACAGCAGATCACCTGTTTCCATTTCTTCCTGTCCTCTGCATTTTGCTCTGTCACATCAACCACCTGCATGTCCTCTCTCACCACATCCATAAACCTTATCTTAGGCCTTCCTCTTTTCCTGTTACATGGTAGCTTCATCCTTAGCATATTTTTCCCCATATACTTAGCTTTCCCTCCTCAGCCCCTGTCCAAACCAACGTAATCGTGCCTCTCTGGCTTTGTCTCCAAACCTTCCAACCTGGGCTGACACTCTAATATACTTATTCCTAATCCTGTCCACCCTCGTCACACCCAGTGCAAATCTTAACATCTTTAATTCTGCCACATCCAGCTCAAACTCCTGCCTTTTTGTCAGTGCCACTATCTCCAACCCATATAACATAGCTGGTCTCACTACCCTCTTGTAGACCTTCCTTTTCACTCTTACAGGTACTCGTCTGTCACAAATCACTCCTGTCACTCTTCTCCACCCACTCCATCCTGCCTGTACTCTCTTCTTCACCTCTCTTCCACACTCACCGTTACTCTGTCCTCCCTCTCAGCCACACACATATATTCTGTCTTAGTCCTGCTGACCTTCACTCCTCTTCTCTCTAGAGCATATCTCCATCTCTCCAGGGTCTCCTCTACCTGTTCCCTACTCTCACTACAGATCACAATGTCATCTGCAAACAACATAGTCCATGGGGGACTCCTGTCTGATCTTGTCTGTCAACCTGTCCATCACGATTGCACCTGCATTTTTCAGAATGTACGTTTGTTCAACAACTGCATGGATGTGATTTAATGTCGACGGTATGGAAGCCCAAACAGTGGATATGTCAATGATATGGAATATCGATACAGTCGAGTGAGGTTGGGTGGGTGGGGGTGTGTGTGTGTGTGTGTGTGTGTGTGTGTGTGTGTGTGTGTGTGTGTGTGTGTGTGTGTGTGTGTGTGTGTGTGTGTGTGTGTGTGTGTGTGTGTGTGTGTGTGTGTGTGTGTATGTGTGTGTGTGTGCGTGTGCGTAGGGTTGTGAATGAGGATGGATGTTGTGGATTTGTGTGTGAATATGTGTATTTCAGGGTAAGGGTCAGGTTAGGGGATAGATGTAGTATTGTTTTTATGTGTTTGTGAATGTTTGTGTGTCTGAGTCTGTCTTGTGCAGTGGCAGTTTTATGTGAAGGTTTTAATGACATTAAGGTATAGGGTTAGGGTTGGGGTAAGGGGCAGCATTAGGGTTAGCATTAGGGTTAGCACCCATTACTAAAGGGGTTCGGAGGGAAGAGCCTATTTTAAATACTTCTGATTCAGATTAGTCAGGCCAGTATTCTTCATTAAGAGCTATGATATTTAGTATCTATAGATTAGGTTTTTCTGTACACTCTGTCCATTTAACAAAATGTTAGTTTGATTTTCCAGGTCAACATCTCAATGTTGGCTTATTAAGCAGGATTGTTCATTTTTTAGCTCTTGTGCCTGTCTTTTTTTTATTACATATGTATTATAGTTCTTTATTATCTAAGAAGAGGTTTATAATTCATCACTGGTTACAAGCTGTAGTTCCCTGTCTCCAGTTAGCTAAATCATTTGCATCTGCTACCAGGGAAAATATTAATTAGCATGGTTTCATGCTTGGTTTAACTATAAAGAGCAAAACATAACTGAAGATCTGTGGCCAGTTTCCAAGTAGTGGCAGTACTACTGCACTAATATGAAAATCTGTGGGGAGGTGAAGAATTCTGCCAAACATCCTATAGAATTGTCTCTATGTGTGTATATGAAAATTAAAATGTGTGTGAAAGACAGTTATCATGGGTAAGGGATAATGGAAAACTGTGGTTCACAGAGAGAACGCAGTGAGAAAGGGGTCAGGGTGCTAAGTTCTACATGTGGCCTATGTGTAGTTTAACCTGGTGGTGGATGTTAAAAGTTCACACCCAGAACAGCAGAGCAGTTATCCATTTTGCTCTTGGGAACAGGTGACATTTTGTGAACTGATTATTGAGTTAGACTTGTATGCACTTTCCTTTTTGTACTTTATCTTGTTAGGCACCAGTTGTATGACTCAAGGCAGCATTCATCTTTTTACTCACATATGTGGTTGGCATTGGTGGGAATCAAACCTCAATCCATGACATGGTCCATCACATTTTGGTGGCAATGACACCACCAATTGTGACAGGCAGAAATGTAGAAGTGACAGATTATACAGGAGAGACTAGGGATAAGGAGGTGAGCTAAAAATGAGGAAGGAAAAGAATTTCTTAAAGACAAAAGAAAATTAAGCTACGTAATCAATGGGGGTGTTTATAAGTGTCAAGGGATAGTGTATAAAAGGGTGTGAGGCATAAATAAGTGCAGTACGATTTTTGCACAATAGTTCCAGCTATGCCAGTGGCAGGAAACAGTGACATTGGTGAAACAGATTCAAGAAATAAGAAAGCAAAAGGAGCATACTGTGTACACCTAATAACAATAGACAACTTTTACTGAAACATAAACATATTGGAACAAACATTTTGTAGTGCATGTCCATTCTTATTTTCATGTAATATTAAACTATTTAAACTATTTTACATATATATATATATATATATATATATATATATATATATATATATATATATATATATATATATATATATATATATATATATATATATATATATATATATATATATATAAAATCAGTTACAAGAAACAGTCATTTAACTTAACAATTAATCACCTGCTCAATTTATTGGTCTCATCACCCTGGCAAAGCTTGTGATTTTAAAATGCACCACCATTTCACATCTTATAATAATAATTTATATTGTACATTACTACTCCTTTTACATATCTGTACCTGCGTACTTACATAAATATAAAATAATGTCCGTAATTTGGTTGACTGATGTGCATTCCCTAAGGCACTTTATTCTTGATATTCATATTCTGTTACTTGTTCTGATTCCATGTTGGCTTGTCACTGTCCTTATATTAAATGTCCAGAATGTTCCCAGATGCACTATTTTATACTACTGCATGTAAAAAAAAAAAGGAAAAAAAATAAATATAACATTTATTAATAAGTGGATGCATAGAATCATTACCACTACCAATATTTTGACAAACAGTACAACAATTATCATCTTCAAATCATCATTAACCCTATTTTCCCATTTTCTACATTGAGTACCTGTGTCACATCAAAATTGCTACCTCTCAATTCAGCGCCATTGTCCTTTCGTCTTCAGTAGACATGCCTGACAGTCGCATGTGTTCTGTCATTTAATTTATCCATTGCTTAGCTGGATGTCCTTGTTTCTTCTTAGCTTTTACCTGTCTCTCCCAAAACTTCTTTCTGATAATGACATTGATGATGGTAATATTTTGACAAACAGTACAATGTCCACAACAGTCTTTATGATGATCGATGATACTGTTGATGATGGTCAATATTTTGATAAAAAGTGCAAAGTCTGGAACTATTTTTCCCTTTAGAAATCCAAAACATACCTATTTTCTGTGATTTTTACATAGAAACTTGCCATGCAGCAGTTATTCTGTAAGCTAAGCTCAATCTTTAATCTCTCTCTCTCTCTATATATATATATATATACATATATATATATTATATATATATATATATATATATATATATATATATATATATATATATATATATATATATATATATACATATACACACACACACACACACACACACACACACACACACACACACACACACACACACACACACACACACACACACACACGATTAAGTCATGAAAAACTGAACAAACAAGAGAGCACCATAAAACAGAGAGCTGCCACAAACAGCAAATCACATAATACTGAAATACTTCTCTCCCAATAAAAAAGCCCTGTATCAGTAAACTCCAGTTACAAAACTGAGATCAAGTGCCATCCTGGTAGTGATATTGTGCTGAAAGGGTTTTTAGTAATGTAATGTGTAGAGTTAGGGGCAGGGTTAGGGTTAACACACACAAATAAAGGGGAGTGGGAAGGGGCCTCTTGTATGCTAACCTTAACAGTAATTCTAACCCCTACACATAATTTTACCAAAAAAACCCCTTACCCTAACAGAATCACTACACAAGACAAAAGGACACTGAACACATGCAACAGTAAACACACAAAGCAATTAATCTAGTCTCTTACTTACCCCTTACTCTAATCCTAACTGGCAAACACTTACGCATGCATACTAACCACTATCACTTTTTTTCAGTCAAACATTCTTTTTCCTCTTCTACTTTACTACTAGGTAGAATCAAACCTACTAGGTAGAATCAAACATTCCATCATTTGTCCTTTCCCTCATTTGACAATTCATCTGTTTGTGCAGTCTGTCTTTTTTATACTGACTCAAACTTTTTAGTCAAATGTACAAATCTACATGCAATATTTGGAATTGTAACCACACACATATATACATATACATGTGCATATATATATATATATATATATATATATATATATGTGTGTGTGTGTGTGTGTGTGTGTGTGTGTGTGTATATCTATATATATATATATATATATATATATATATATATATATATATATATATATATAAAGTCATTAAAATTAAGAGTTTCTGACATACATCTATAAAAGGACTAAAAAAAATGCTAAATCACTCACAGGAGTCTGTGAGCTGTTCTAAACTCAGTATGTCTGGCCAGAGAAACTCCCAAGAAAAATGTCCTGTCACTTCTAACCTTTCAAGTTTATTGCTACAGATTTAGGATACAGAAGAGATCTCTAGCTTAGTCTGAAGCATGCCACTGTCAGGAAAAATAGAATATTTTCTCTGTTTCTTTTCCTCTTTCATTATTGAAAATATGTTGTTTAGTAATTTTCTATGCTTTGTATAACTTCTCAGGAAAAGGATATAGTATTTATACTATACTATAGTCTGTTAAGATTATATGTGGCACCCCTTTCCTCTCTCATTTTCTAAAAGAAAAAAAATATCTTTTTGAGGTATCTTCAAAACTGTTATTACTACTGTAATGAAAATTAATCATTTACTGGTGTAATGTAAATGTTTATAAGTTCGTCAGACTTTCTGCTTAAAAATTCTGTGTGCATTTGCTTCTGAAAAGTGTTTTGCTACTTAATGTTACTGTTTGCACATTAATTCTAAATCTGACTTGGATAACAATCATGGATATGGACTGGCCTTTCTTCTCACTTAAAGAATAAATGAATATGTTAAGTCTATGCACTACATTACTACTAGGTAGAATCAAACATTCCATCATTTGTCCTTTCCCTCATTTGACAATTCATCTGTTTGTGCAGTCTGTCTTTTTTATACTGACTCAAACTTTTTAGTCAAATGTACAAATCTATCAGAAAGAGACAGACAATAATACTCCATCAGATATCTGTCACATGCATGCCTATGAACAATTCAGAGTTTATCTAAAGTTTGACCTGCATAGCTGGACCGATTTATTTATAATAGCATTGTAGATAGCAAGATCAGTGCAGTAACAGAAGTATATGCTTATACTACAGTTAAATAAATATGCTTACACTGTAACCTACAGTTAAATTAATGTATTTGTGAGTATAATAATATCACAGACAATGCAACAATAGCTGTGTGTGCTCAAACCATACAGAAGTCAGTAATAGTGTGTGAAAGCAGGAGTCACTTAGAAGTCATTGCCTAGTGGCTGGACATGGTATACCTTAACATTAGGAAATGGCTGGATGTATTTCTCTGTGGTAGTTAGACATCAACAGACCACGGTGGTGGTGCTGCTGTAGTGTTGTCGTCTCACAGTAAGACGCTGTCCGGTTCGATTCTCAGCTAGAGCGTCTTCTGTGTGGAGACATGCATGAATGGGCGTACCTTCATTGATGGTTGTGCATCAGGGCTGGCAAGCCGGTACATAAAAATCAACTGCCAATCATTAGCGGACCGGAGTTCCACTGTGGTGACCCCTAACCGGGAAAAGCCAAAAGACACAAACAGTTAGACATCAACAGATTTATGCCGCCACAATTAATGAAAATGAGTAGTGTAGTATTTCAAGGTAAGAGGCACATGAATGGCAGGTCAAACCGCAAATGCAGAAGAGCAGAAAATGATTCTGTCCTGTTTAAATGCAGGTTCATTTGTATAATGTTAATTGTGTTCAATAATACAATCTCATTGGCTCAGTTTCATAGTCTGCATCATCATCGTCATCAGCCCCATTTTCTATACTGGGTTGCGGTGTCATATCAACTGATTCAATACGACTCTCCTACATTCTTCGTCAGTCATGCCTGACTGTTGCAGTTCTTCCCTCACACAGTTCATATGTCTCTTTGCTGGACACCCAATTTTCCTCTCGCCTTCCTCCAGTCTGTCCCAAATCTTCTTTATTAGATTGTTTTCTGCTTTCTTGCCCAAAACACTATAATCTAATTCTCTTTGGCCTTCTCTGCAATTGAAGCTACCTGGGCTTCAGCTCTGATATCCTCATTTCTTCATCTGTCCCACAGTGTGCATCCTACCACCCATCACAGGCACTTCATCTCCATTACCTCTAGCTTTCTCATCTGCTCTGCCTTGACTGTCCAGGTTTATGTAGTGTGCATTAGCTCTGATCACAAAACTGTGTTGTACACCTTACTTTTCAGCTTCTTTGGCATTCTGTCACACACTAGCCCTGACACTCTGTGCCAGATGGCTGCAGTCCCTCTAAATCAAGCTTTGACCTCCTCATTCAGACTTTCCTTCTCCTCAACCACCCCTCATAGATACTTGAAGCTGTTAACCTGTTCAAGTGTTCTCCCTTCTAACTCGACTTTCAGCTGAGTCTGACTTACAACATTTGTTGCCCTTACAACTGTCTTATCTGTACTCAGTTTCATCCGTTGTGCCTTCAGTTTTGCATGCCATTCTCCTATTGTTTGCTGAAGTTCTTGTTCAGAGTCTGCCTGCAATGCCACATCATTTGCATACAACAGCTTTATTGACCTGTCACTGCTGACCAGTTTCCATCACCTGTATAAACAGCAGTTGGCTTAGAGCTAAATCTGGATGCACATTATCTCCCACTGGGAAGCGTTCTGTGTCTCTGAACATTGCACTTGTGTCACTTGTTCCCTGTACATAATCTGCACTGATTCCACCAATATTTCTGCAACTTTGAATTATTGCAGGACTGTCCAAATCAGCTTTATTGGAACCTTGTCATATACTTTCCCAAGTCTAGGAATGCCTGTTTGGACTCATTCCTCATATCTATCTTCTTCTCAATATCTGCCTCACTGCAGACATCAGGTTGGTTGTGCTGCATCGTGATCTGAATCCAAACTACTCCACTCCCATCTTACTTTGTACTACTCAGTGCATTTATTTATCAATCATCCTCTCCAGAACTTTCATTCAGTGTGACAGAATTTTGATACTTCTATACTGCTCTCCAGTCATCTGGGATATGCCTTTCTCTCCATACTGCTGTGAGTACCCTCTAAAACCATAAGGATCCATACTCTGCAATGAACCATACTCCTGATTTACTCTATCCTAACACGCACATAATCTGAGCTATTGCATATTTTCATACTTTATCAAATGACTTTGTTTCCTCCTTTTCTTTTAATTTCTCTTCTTATTTCATTTCTTACAACTTCTACTTACAAACTGCTCCTTTTCCAATTCCTTTATGTATTTATTGACATTGGATCACCAGGAAAGTCTGAGTGGGTAGAAGCCCATTTTAGCAGAGGACTGGAGAGAAAAGCTCCAAATTATTACAAAAGATTTTAAAAACAATAACTTTACAATCTTCAAAAATAAAACAAAACATCTGCAGTTTAAATAATTATAACAAATTAGACATAATATAAAAACATTGGTTAAAAATCGATACAAGGTATATGACAATCATTTCATATATAGAGAAATTTTAGACAGTTTGCAGAGAAATTAAAGGTAAATTAGTCTAATACAAACAGGAACTGCAATATGAAGTGAGGGGAAAACAGGCTATAAACAGGATTTGAATTGCTCAGAACAGTTTTTTTACATAACATGTTTTTTAATGAAGTTACAGTATCCTTAATGTATAAATCACAGTATCAGCTATGTCATCATGTCATGTTTTTCCTATTGCTTTTTGTAATATTTTGTGCTTTTTGTTTATTTACACTTTGTATAACTATTTTTGAAATGCTGTAAACTATTTGGAGTTTCCTTGCACAGGCCTCCACTGAAAAAGGGTATGCTAGTCATCCCAGTCAGACTTTCCCAGTTACAAATGCTAAACATACACATATATGCTGTCTTGCAAAAGTCATTTTTCCTTTCCCAAAACTCTTGTTTCCCTTACAGCTCCAGTGGTACAATCTGGGAAGTGTGTATGCATTGTAGAACTAGTTCGAAATTTAACTTTCAGCAGTTGTTATATAGAAAAGGTATTTTAATTAAACATTACCTTTAGGCGCATCCATTTACATTTGGTAAAGAGGGTATTAAATGGCTTGCTGTATGTCTCACTGGGTATAAAAATTGGCTCTGTAAAGCAAATGCTGGCAACTTCTGCATTTGCAGCTCTTTTCCTTAATTTTGGAACAATACATCTTAAAGAGGTATGCGGTCTGTCTGAATATTTCAGAAACAGAAAAAAAATAATAATAATACCTGGCTGGGTATAAATATATCTGGACTAACTGATAGATTTGCTTTTCTACCACTGCAGAATTATGACATTGAACTACACAAACTATGTTTATGTATTTAGTTATTACATTTTTAAACAGATTGTACCAGTGATGTATTCAATTTTCTTTTTACAAAAGAACCAAGCATTGCAATGAAATTAAATGGTCCTACAGCATTGCACATGGTAGAGGATGGACTAGGTAAGACTCGAATGCAGGTATTCCACTTTGTAGCTCAGTATTGCCTGTCCAGCTTTTAAAACTAACAGCAAGTAACAAAGAAGGGTAATTATTATCTGTACTAATGCTTTGTGCTGTCAGATTTGCTCAATAGTCAGGTTTTTGCCAAGGAGCATGAGCATTTCCCATGAGTACACTTTGAGCTCCTATTTCTGCAGATAATCACTCGCAGTTATTCTTTCTCTGCCACAGCCTTGTTCTCAGGTACATTGTTGCAGCTGTCAGGTGTGTGCCCTAGACTTTGATGTGTTTTAATGACTCAGTATGTCTCCAGTTTCTCTAAAAGTGATCTCATCATGACTTTCTGCCCAGACTAGTTAGGTTATTTTGTCCTGCTTTTCAAAAGCCACACCTTTAAATGGTTCACCTTCTGGTCATGTTACAGTACAGTGTGTGAAACATTCGGGTGGTGCAAGTGTTTTGACTTTCGTAATAAAAAGATGAACACTAAAGTACTTAGGTGCAGACTGCTTCTTTTACTCAAAGCGAGATCCAGTTACATAAATGACATGACTTCTGTTTCTCACATTTAAACTCAGGCAGAGGCTTGCAGATATGAATAAGTACTTTATGAAGTGAAGATAAACATGAAACAAAATCATCATGACTAATAATAACCGTGGCTCTCTGCAGGCCCAAAGAGATGCTGGAGGGAGTTGCGCTCTTTCACATGGCTAGTCTCTGTCCAGCACAGCTGGAATTTCCTGAAATTAAAAGATGTCTTGGTTCAGAGTTTTGAAAGACGCAACATTTTACATGGCCTTTATTTAACAAAGCCAATAAAGAATCAACGTTCAGATTTTCTAAAACAAGTGTTTATTTATTACAAAAGACAGCTTCAACTGCACCATTGTGTACTGTAGGGGTGATTCAATGATCTCATAAATAATCAAGATTTTCTACGTATCTGCATGCCTTTTGTGCATTCTTTAGCTGAGCATGTGCTAGCTCTACTTATGGAATTTCAGCAATCATTTTTTTGGCTCACCATTTATCAAAATTAAATACTGAAAATAGTGAGCTGTAAACCTAAAAAATATACAAAATCATTAATATATACATATGTGTATATATATATATATATATATATATATATATATATATATATATATGTATATATATATATATATATATATCTGTATATACCAACGTCATGGTCACACCACAGTGAAGAAAAGGAACTACCCCAGAAAAGTGCATCACTGACATGCACAATACAATACACTGTGGTGAAATTCACACTGAAATTAAATTCTCACAGTTAAGATGCTCAGTCACTAGTGTATCAAAAACACATAGGTAAACAATGAAACATGTTCTGCCACTTAACATACTCTATTTCTAATACTCACGTAGACAGATTTTCCCATGAAAATCCATGATATTCACTTATGACATTGCCTCCTTGCTAATTGATGATGCACAGATGTTCTTTTGCTGTTTTACTAGGTTTTTTCCTATCACACTTGCTGACCATGTAGTCACTGATTAACTAGAAAACTAGGTAACTGGAAGGAGGCCATCATCCAGACTATCAGAAATGGAATTCATCCACAGTTTCAATCTATCTGCTTCCCTCAACTATTCCAGTGCTGGGTTCATTGGTGTCATCATCATCCTAATGATCTGAGGGTCTGGCTTCATCTTCCTCAGAGCAGTAGCCTGCCATATTTAAGGACAGACCCAGGTTGGGGAACTACATTGCAGACCCTAAGTACATATATGCTAATAGCTGTTGTGTGATAGCTTGCATTTTCTTTTATCCAAACCCACCCTACAGCAGTCAGATGTTACTGTAATGTCCACAGCACCACAACAGCGGTACACACAGGCTCCGCCTTCAGCCCAGTAAATGGTGGGTGCAGCTGTTAGAAGCCCTATATGCTGCATGCTGTATTCTCTACTTCTGCTAGGAGCCAGTCATGGATCAGAGTGGGCTGCCTCCCATTTGTCATGATGGTTGAGCCAACATTATTCGCACAGTATCACCATCCCCAGCAGGCTCCTCCTACCACATTCTTCAAGGTGACACTTAGGACATTAACACTGTGCCATAGCACAGGACAGCTTTCCCTATGTTAGCCAACAAAGTTAATTTGATTTGCACCTCATAATGCATATCCCTCCCCCAAAGAACCTGGCATGGTATAATAATTATTTTAATTTTAAACAGAAATATTTAGCTTGTCTCAAAGGTTATAATTGCATAAGATACTGAATGTCAGGAACAACTGAACAAAGTGCTTAACCTGCCAGGTACTTCAGACTTTTCTTTCACATATTCTTCATGTTCATCCTGATAGGATCTCTTTGAAAATAGTCATCAGCAGCAATTACATATGAGCCTACTGACTTTAATGGAAAGTCTTCTGTT
>NC_056735.1:1734524418-1734616918 GCF_019279795.1 Protopterus annectens | reverse complement strand
TGTTCTGAGCTACTAGACAATAGTACCTCCCAGAATGAGCCAACAAATAATGCCAATATACTGGCTGGCATCTTGAGTGCAAACATTATCCCTCACTCCCCCCCAAAGCACCAATCACAATACCAGTGTACCACCAGGCACCCAGTATTACTGCAGCACATGTTAAAACACAACTGTCCAAGGCCAAGAATACAGCTTTTATGGGACCTGACACTATCCCTGCCTGTGTTCTACATGAACTACAGAGTGACATGGCACCTTACCTGTGTGCCCTTTTCAAGCACAGCCTCACCTCAGGCTTTGTTCCTACTGAATTGTGTGCTGCTACAGTCACCCCTCTCCACAAATGAGGTGTGACTACAGACTCGAGCAAACACTACCCCACCTGCCTGACAAGACTGTTATGTGAAGCTATGAAATGCATCATCATGCACCTAGTAAACAGGGGTATGGGAATCTGCAGACTCAGGATCCAACACAGTTTACTTTTGTGAAGGGTAGGTCATACCTGCTCATTCAACCTGGTCAACTTCTTGTGGACAGTCAACTCAGCTGTGGAGGAAGCCAAGGTGACACATGCAGCCTACATTAATCTGACCAAAGCCTTTGATAACATTCCCCACTCACTAAGCTCGGCATCAACCCCTATATCACTAGGTGGGAACAGAGGCACAAACACAGGGGTAGATTAGCCATACTGCTGTCATACATTGAGACAGTTGCAGATGTCACTGGGTTTATTGTAACTTTCTTTATGAAGAACATGACATCGGTAATACCAAAAGATGTGAGTATTTACTGACTGCATTCCCCAGAGTCCACAACTGATTTACCAAGGACACCAACTGTCTGGTGAACACACACAAGATAACATGCACACATGTGGCGAGTCTGTGGTCAGTGTGCCAGTGGAGAGGTATATACGAGACATATCACTGTGAGTCGTGATGTCACACCCTAAATGCATGTCCACATAAACCCTGTCAATCTATTAATCCACCATGTGCATAACAGCACTGATGGCATAGAATCTGTTCACAAATCTGGGGATATGTCCCCCATGTTGGTTGGCTGTCCCCACATGTCCTTTCCTATGCTGTATTGCCACCACTGTATGTGAATCTGTAGGCTACCACCTCTGTAATGTCCCTCACACAGGCAAGGAAATGGGGCAAGGCCCACATTAAGGAATGTCCCATATGTCGGAACTAGCAGCAGTGTCCAGACCCACAGCACAATACAATATGGGGACCTACATAGTGGTATGGCCATAGCAATACCTGACATCTGCACATCTGTACAGGGAACAGACAGAAAGTAAATAGCCAACAGGTTATGCATTAGGATGAATGTTTTGAAAGATACACATCTGAAACTGAAATGTATTCCATTACTACATGAAAGCAGTCCTCAATGACATGTCCAAAAAACATAGTAGTCTACAGTTAATAACAACATATTAGATTACTATCCAATAGGAGATACATATAAACATACAGCTCAAACACCAAGAACAAGATACTCAGTTCTCAGAGTCCCAACTCTGCATACAGGGGTGTATGGTTCCACTACTACAATCTGTAATCTACTCTTACGTCAAAAAGCACTGTTAAAAGTACTAACGTAATGATACAATATGTGTTAAACTATTTCTGCCAACCAGTGCACTGTGGCTGCTGTAACATGCAAGTGTGACTGAATATAACCTGTGATACTGCCCATGTATGAAACAAATCCAAAGAGAAGAGATCGTGGTACAACCCATGTATACTCAGGTATCCCATACAGTATACTTACACCCCTTGCTACTGTAATAACAGCACACAGAAGCATGTTATGCACAGGGAATTAAATACACTTATTAAAGATGTCATTACCCTGCTATTTTATCAGACTGGAATGTGATCACTGGTTCTCAGGGCTGAGCTATGCTTAGCAGGTGTAAGCATTGCTTAAATGTAAATGCTCAAAATAATTATGCTGAAGTAATTAGCTCTAAAATACAAATCAATACCAATAAAGCTTAACTATTTGTTATCTCCCCTAATAACCATATGAAGATATACTTACCACTGCTCAAACCCACAAGAAACACTAGTCCTTGGTGCTTTAAAGATTGGCTCCTGAACTGCCTTGACCACCTCACATATCAACCTCTTTGGCTTCAAACAACTTGTTCTGCCTAGAACCAATAAAATAAACAGCTTCTACTTAGACTGGATCCTCACTATAGCCCCTGCAAACCTACCAAACAGGCATTCTTCCTGACGACCTCTTTTCCAATGTATGGGTTTGGGATGTTTTCTCAAACATACCCTTCTTTACAGCCAGTTTACAATAGGGAAGAGACAATGTGCAATTAGGAAGGATTGGTATCTATAAATACATACATACATATTTATATATATGAATAGCCCACCAAAGTCAAATAGACCACCAAAGAGAGAGAGAAACAGTAGGAGATCCATATCTGTACAACAATATATAGATATATTACTTACAATAAAAACTGAGGTACCCAAAAATCTGGTCCAGCATCAATAGTTACTTGACCCCCAGCCAAAATTACACACCCAACCCTCAGGATTCTTCTGATAATCCCAATACACTAACACTATAACTTTCTTCACCAATTCTATACATATTATATATATATATATATATATATATATAATATATACCATTACTCCTTAACTACAACCTGTATGTACCTCCTATATACAATATATATATATATATATATATATATATATATATATATATATATATATATATATATATATATATATATATATACAGATACACATGTATATATACATACACACACACACACACACACACACACACACACACACACACACACATATATGTATATATATATACAAACATACATATATATATATATATATATATATATATATATATATATGTATATATATATATATATATATATATATATATATATATATATATATATGCATACATGTCCCAAAATGCCCACACAAACATATGCTGTTGATAGACCACCCACAATCGGGGCAGCATGCACAGATGGATACAAAAGCAGCCATGACACTCACAGCTGCCCCCACAGTCCAAATAAATAAGTGAACAGTACACTACTACAAAATCATGATAGGCCATACACAATGGCCAGACATATGACAGCCTCTTAACAAAACAAATAAAATGTCTGAACATAGCAAAGAAAACTTCAATCAGCCAGTAATTCACACATGTTTATTATACTCTGATGTCTTGGCCAAAGCCTTCAAGGAGTAAACATTACCAGAAATACATGCCTTAATCACAAGAAGCAATTAACACCTAATTAGATAATTGAATACACAGCCTCCAATTACACTTGTCATTTAACCCCCTACAGCATAAAGTATCCCAGTTAATATTAATACATTGAGTCTGTACATAACAATTGTCCTTTTATGAATGTTTCGTCACACCGAGGAAAAGACATTTTCAGAAACAGTACATTGAGACCCACTGCTGTCCCCATGGTGAGATTTATTCAAATGTACAGCTATAAAGCTGACATATTTCTTATCAGTAATATGACTGACATGTTCTAGCAGTCTAGTTTTAAAACACGTGTTACTCTCCCCTGCATAAAATATGTTACAAGGGCATCTAAGAGAATTCTCTATACACCAACCTCTTGAATGTGCACACTTCAACATGTTTCTCAGCCATTTCCATCAGCAGGAATTACATCACTAAATAATGATAGACCATTATACCTATCCACCTACTATTGCATGACATCTGGACAAAGCCTAGCATAATTGGTGGACAGAATCCCAAATACACAGCCATATATGAAATAATGCTGTTATACACTGAGAAAGTTGCTGGTTTTACTGGGTTTTTGTAATATATCTTTTCTGAGGGATATAAAGTCAGAAAAACAAATGGATGTTACCATCTACATAATGCAACCATCAGAGTATGCTACTGAATTGCCCACAACAACACCTGTCTGGGGAACAACCCATACAAAGCAGGCTAACATGTGGCCATTATGTGGATTACCCTACAATTGAGAACTATGCAGAGACAGAACTTTGTCAGACTGAAACCCATGCAGAAGTAGCATGTGCAGACAAACCCTGTTAAACTAGCAGTATTCCAAACATATAACAGCAATACTCACATTCTGCCCCTAAGTCTTGAAGCTTCCCCACAATTTAGTTGACTTGTCTCCACAAGTCTTGTTGTAAGAGGTAGTAGCTCAGACAACTCCAGGATGTCTTCCTCACAAGTAAGGGAAAGGGCTAACGTCCACATTTAGTTCTCATTTATAGGAGTGTGGTGCCATGACATTGTCTATTGGAAGAACTACACAGCTGCTTTGCATGCATTTAGCAAGTGGGGAACCCCAATAGGTGCACAGGCCATCACCTGGTCATGAGCATCACCTACAAAAGCCATGCTGTCACCTATTTGTAATTGAATGTAGTACTTGGTCTGCAATAATGGGAAATATGATTTGGAGGAATATATGTCCCAACAAGACATGCTGTACTAATGTCCTGCTAAACAGCTGCTATGGTCATAGCATCTGGCCCTCTCTGCAGTGGGAGATATCACAGACATACTATCAACTGCACAGATCTTCACAGAATGTCCACATTTTACCATCATGTATTTTTGTCGGTTCCTCCTAAGATCTGTACTTTTCTGCCAAATAGCTGAGGATTGAAGTCATCAGGTAATGACAAACACTTGGGTTTAAGACTCCACATCCTTAAGAATATTCACCGTAATGCTACATGTATCATTCTACAAATGTCCTATGTTTGTAACAGGAATATTAAAAGTTTGTCCCTATTTATCCCCCCATCATTTTAGGCGTTGTCCAGATGTAATGCCCTGAGACATTGTGAGGTGGGATCACAGCTCAGGAGCCTGACTCACACTGGGAAAGGACAGCTCATATATGACAATCACAGGGGTGCCTGTCAAAAAGTTGTGATTGTGCCACTGCTAGACCAGTTAATGGGATGTTTTCCATATCCATGTTACCTGTGATTATGAGTATGAGACATGTTTTTAGCGTTTAAAGCCAAGAGACCTATAGAGGGCATGTGCATTGTAAAGTACTATTGCAGACATGTGTGTTGAACTGTATGTGATATATTGAATTGATAACATTTAACTGTACAGTGTTCTCCTGGACAATAAGCACATTTCTGACTGATATCTGTAGTCACATACTTATATACCTGTGTTATGTCAGTCAAACCATTGGCAGGTCTGTGAGCAATGACTTTGTAACATAATAACCTACTTATGACTGTTGGACATCTTCCAGGTTATCATATTGATGTCAAACCCTACTGTGAAATCAACGTACTAATGTATGGTGCAGCTATATTAATACAGTATCAATACTATGTCCCCTTTGACACCCATTTATGTGTGCCATTGTCCAGACGTACTGCTATAACAGGTTGAGAAGTATAACTGAGCAGCAAGACTGTAACTACAGTGTGCCATATTAACATACAACAGAAATGTATATCAGGTATCCCCTGAGCACATGTATGTATGCTTATGTTCAGCTGGAAGGCACAAAACTAAATCACATAGGTTTCAAGCATTCAGGTACATAGGTTGTGCATGTTGCACGTGTGTAATAGTGTCAGTACATACAACAGACTGAAATGTGTACAGCTACTGGTTGTTGTAGTGTTCTGACACTGATATGGGTACTTGAGTAGGCATGATATCCAACTATTAATCATAGAAGTAACCACCTGTGTTATGACCTTCTGTCCCTGTCTACTACTACCAGCTATATTCACACTTATATAAAGAGGATATCACAAGTGAACACACCCATGTTAGAATGCCAGGTATGTGTGCTGTATGACAATCAGACCACAGAAAATCATTTCATAATGTTTCTCATCTTTATGTGACCCCTAACCTGTACAATTCCATTGAAATACTATCAAAGGTGTTTCTAGGAAGGTGACCAACTACTGCCAAGTGAAGATGTGCCATGATGTTAGAGTCCAGACCAAGATGGATGAATGATGTAACCATCTCAAGAGATGCATACACAACATATCAGTTTAAGGGTGTGCACACTCATTCATCTGGCTTATTGTATTGAGTATTATTTCCATATGTTTTCACAGACCCAATTGTTATATTTTCAATTGAATTGTACAGGCTATAGGTCACACAACAGGTGGGAATTGTTATGAAATGAGTTATTGTGGTGTCATGTTCCAATTGCACAAATACCAGGCAGTGTATCAGGGGTGTGTACCCTTTATATCCACTGTAGCTATATGGACACAGCAGTACCTTACCTGTATATCCAGCCTCCACCAAGGTAGAGTAATCCCCTTTGGTGGACACCAGCAATACACAAACCACATAATAGGTTGCTACATTGGCTGTACAGGGACACATAGGTGCAGAAACAACTTTGAAGCAAGTCCACCTATATCTGAGCAAGCATGTAAGCTCACAGGTGACTTCCTGTAAGGCTGAATATGACTATGAATCAGACATTTCCACACCACCAAGGACAATTGCAACCATGTCTCCACATATGTTGCAAGTCTCAGATGAAACAACACAATTCACCCTGTACTGGGAGTAAAGAACACCTCATACACACATGCCGTGGATATAGGCAACCTGCATCACACAGGTTAGGTGGGAACATCACCACCCTGTCCACCCCAGTTGTACAGGGAGATATGCACATCAACCACACTCTCTCCCTCAGCAATGGTGAGCATGTACATATTGCCTACTGATGGCAACAACAGCATATCTCCATGGGGCATAATAACATCAGTGTCTGCCTCCTACATGAACTCAGGAATGTGCTCAGAGCTCCATCACACACCACAGTCAAACACAGACCTACCACCATCCACACATCATCCACATGGAAGAAGCCCACTGTCAAACCTCTACACAGAAATGAATGGAGGATAGAGGATTATTCAATTAAGTGTTCAACAATGGGGAGACATGTGTGTAATGCAAGCTGCTATAGCCACGATAGCTTGGAGGGTTTCAGTGTAGTGTGGATTATTTGCAAGTAATATCCACTGTTGATGTGCATTTTGACATCCGTATGAGGTCCTGTGACCTTTTTCCTGTTTATGTCTTCCAGGTAACATGCAGAGTGCTCACCTACCAGCATTCTCTGTTGGGGAAACAGACATCGCCACCACATATTTGATTGGACATTATGCCCTGTCACTTGGATGGGTAGCCGAAGATGTGCAGGAGAGGACTGCCCTATGGAACAGTGTGGTCCACAGGGTAAATGATGCTGGCCTGCACAGCAGAACTTATGAGCATGTGCAGCATCGGGCCACTGACCTCAAATGCCATACTCATCAATGGGCTGCTGCTGTAGCAATGGACCAGCTAGCCACAGGTGGGGGCCCAGCCATCCAGCCCCCCTGACACCCACCGAGGAGCTCCTCACCACACTTAGGCCACACGCCGAATGCACAAGCCATGACACTGAGGGAAGCATTGTGGAGGTGGGCTGCACACACACACTGGTTGAGGAGTGTGCAGGTAAGGCCCTAGTGGGGATTAGTACTCTAATGTATCAGACATACATGCATCTGTATTGTATCTACAGGCATGTGTCAGGTCTGATTGCAGTTGTGGATGGGGTTTTCTAATGCACAGAAGTGCACATCTATGGTGAGGACAGGACATTGTGTATTACTGCGGTTAGTACTGCAGATGTGCAGACATGCTGCATCCATCCTGTACCAAGGCCATATGTGCATTTGCTGACAATAACTCCCTCTCACAACTACCTAGGACCCTCTGGTCTGCATATGGGACAGCAGCCTGAAGCTGGTGAGTATGGCATTGTTCTGTTGTTGCCTGGTAAAACCCCAGGTATGTTAAGTGCATGCAATTTACCATGTACACAACCATCAGTAATAGCTATATTGCTTTGTGTAATAGCTTTATTGCTTGTTGTGCATGTTCACTTGTGCTGAGGTTAACTGTATTGCATCACAGTGGTCACCACTGGGGCCTATCTGATGTGAATTCAACATTCCTGTAGCATACCTCACAACTTGTCAGAGTCATGATGTCTGGACAGAGGCCAGCATATTGTGCTGGACAAACGGCCTAAGGTAGGGTCATGCGTGACACATTACTGGTATACAGTGGATATAAAATGTGTGCACACCCCTCTTAAGATGCAAGGTGTTCCAGTTACATACTAATTAGGACCTCAATATGACAGTCCACACCTCTTCCGGCCTTTAATGTGACCCATAACAGTTAGAGTTCACTTGTAAAACCAAGCCTCTGGACTCATGTATTGCACCTACAAGGCTGGCCACCTGTGAGGGCAGCAGGCATGCTGCCATATGTGTCAGTACAATCACTGTGGCCTATCTGGCTATTATATCACATACACAAGCATTGCTAAGGCACACAGACCACTTCTGACCATGTATAGGTTTCAAACATATGGATATTCAAGACACATCTGTACAGAGGACTGTACAATGTTTTAACCTGCTGCATGTGAGGCAGATCATGTTACCACACTATATAAAGTAATGGCAGTGGGAGGTGGTCACCAGCCGTGTATGGTATACACATCAAAATGGTATAAGCCACATGAGGTATGATCCTCACACACACACAAACAGTTGCCAGCATTAGGATTAGAACTCCTGCTTATCTAGGTATGCCTACTGTAGCGCTACACAGTTAGCAGACGTGCCACAGAGCTTATACATTTCTATCTCTTCCAAAGTTACTTCTAAGGTGGATGACATCAACAGGTCTACTAAACAGGAGTAAAGGGAAGTGTAAAGGGTAGTACACTGGTCAAAAATAGTATGAGGCAGACAGTACATGATTCACACACACATACACACTTGCCAGCATTGGAATTAGAACTCCTGTCTATCTAGGCATATCTACTATAGTGTTATGCAGTTATCAGACACACCACAGAGCTTATACGTTTCTTCCTCTTCCAAAGGTACTTCTAAGGTGGATGACATCAACAGATCTACTAAATTGGAGTGAAGGGAAGTGTAAAGGGTAGTGCACAGGTCAAAAATGGTATGAACCAGACAGTACATGATTCACACACACTTAGACTTGCCAGTATTAGGATTAGAACTCCTGTCTATCTAGGTATGTTTACTATAGTGCTAGGTAGTTATCAAACATGCCACAGAGCTTATACATTTCCACTGCTTCCAAAGGTACTTCTAAGGTGGATGACATCAACAGGTCTACTAAATTGGAGTGGAGGGAAGTGTAAATGGTAGTACACAAGTCAGAAATGGTAAGAGCCAGACTGTACATGATTCACACACATACATACACACACACTTGTCAGTATTGGGATTAGAACTCCTGCCTATCTAGGTATGTCTACTATAGTGTTACACACATACTGCATGTGCTACAGAGCTTATTGAACTTTCAAATGGCCAAAGCTGCTGATAACTGCACAGCTGTGGTGAAGTATTACAGGTGGCAGACAGTCTGCCTTTTGTTCCACCTGTATGTCATGCTAATTCTGTCTTGCACTTCATCTAGCATTATGGCTTGGCACTTCACCAGGTTATTGTATCAAGAAGTGTGGTACACCTTGGAGCTGCCAGCAGTACTCGTTCATCACAGATGTAGTCCCAGTACTTACTAGTAATGTCCACCCCTCCTGGCATGTTTGAAGGGCAGTTATCTGTGCTTTCACCCTTTAACCTGGTGTCCATTCTGGGACACTGTTGCAACTGCCTCATGTACACAGACAACCCTCCCCTCTAAACTTCAAACATTTAATCCTGTGAGGGTTACCCATATATCACCCAATGTGGACATATGCAGTCTCCAGCAAAGACTGGACTAGCAGGTCAAGAGGATAACATCAACACCTGCACCACACCATTTGAAACATGTATCTCACCATGTCATCCACTTTGACAGCCATGACATACAGTGAAAAGCCACATACCCACCTTCCCAGAGGCACTCAATAGGCATTTACCCAAACAGAACAGACCAGAAAGGCAGACACCCACTCAGACACCACGACATGCACATGCCAAGGGACACATATTTAACCAACACTGTTTGCCCCCAACCTAAGCTCCTAAGGCAAACCACCTTGCACAATACAGTGATCATGGGTAACTCAATACTGAGACACACACATCCCACTCACTAAGTTGGTAGGTAATAGCCAAATATCTATCACATGCCAGCATCTAACACATGACACAGCCAGTCATATCACTCCACAACAACTACTAGTATCACTCCGTATCCATATGGCTGTGAATGACTTGGGACAAATCTCCCTGGACTACATGACAGGAGACATGGTTGAACTCTCTAATTATGCTGCCCAGGCAGGTGTGACAGTAGCCCTGGGCAGTGTACTGCTGTCACCCAGAATTATGCTGCAGTACTATCAACAGATGATTGAGTGCAACATTGTCTTACATGTTATGTATCATTCTCAGGGGATCCAGAACCTCTCTGCTTGGGATGACATGACTGACAGAACCCAATGACTTGCCGTGGATGTCCTACATCTGTCACTACTGGGTTGCCAGGTACTGGCTAAGTGTCTTGCCACCCCTATGGTGCCTTATTAGCCAGTGTTCCTAATGTTATTACAGCCATAACAGCTACACATGTATGCAATCTGAGGGTCATGCTGCTCAACAGTGAACATACTGTCAGGATGCAGTCACTCATAGCAGTCGTTGGAGTGGAGGACACATCTCTGTTGTAATGGAGAGTTGGTTTACAGCAGCAGACAGCAGTTCTGCAGTATCAGGCTATGACACATTCCACAGCTGTCAGCCCCCAAATATGGACAACACCACACCTCCACAGGTGGCGATGCCTCTATATTCATTATGGATAGGAACACCTCCAGACTAGTATCCCATCATAATGTATTGGAGATACTTCCAGTACAACTGCCTTGGGGTAATAGTGTAATCCAGACCACAGCCTGCTACGGGTCCACATCTATGTCCCTAGATTGTCAATGCACATTCCTCAACACCCTGCCATCTATGATGATCCAATGCAACACTGACATAGTATGAGTCTTCAACTACCCCTCCATCACTTGGGGAATTTAGCCAAGTGCCAGTACAGTGACCCAACACTTCTGGGGCTCATCATTTCCATTGCCCTAGACCAGCTCATACTGACCCCTGGTAGAGGATGCAACAACCTTGACCTGTGTTGACCACTTAGATATGGGACTGTTGCTCATCCACAGATGTCAATCACTGTATGGTGAGATTCACACAGGCTGTAATCAACATGGAACTCAACATGTCAGCCACACTCCCCACAAAGATAACTGTGATGCACGTGTCCTGGCCCAGCAATCAAGGAGCCTCAATCCTCATCAATAACACCAGAGAGAGCATCTCATATATGAGGAAAGGATAACAAATACACACAGTAATGTGCAATTTCCCTTAAGTGCACACAGAGATCACAGTCAGTCTGGGGCTGGTTGCTCCCTTGCTCCCAAGGTCCCCAATAAGACTCCCCACTGGCACAGCTATATGGGCCAGATCTCAGCCTAGCTGGCAAGCTAACCTCTAGTACCCTCTCTGTCCAACCAGTGCTTCGTGTCCCTGCCCAAGTAGCTGACTGACACACACACACACACACACACACACACACACACACACACACACACACACACACACACACACACACTTTGAGATAAGTATTTATACAACTTCACAGACACTCCTGGGAAAGGCTGACACAGATTCTCCAGCTGTTCCCCTTTACCCAGACTGTATGGTAGTTATTACTGCTACCACCAGTTAATATTTATCAGCTACGCAAAGGCCCTTAAAAGAGCATCCGATTATTAATGTGCAATATTATTATCCAATTGATAAGTGTGACTAAACATTCTAAGGCTTATTAGAGTGGCCTTGTACAATAAACTCTATAAATATGCATTGTACTCCAAAGCTTAACTTGTCTCTACACAAACCAGCCACAGGTAAAAGGTTTTTTAAATATTTAATAATAAATAATTAAAACACAAGACAATACTACTACACCACAGTGCTATTCAAGACTTCAGAGATCACACAGAAACTTAAAATAATTCTGTAGTACAGTTCTGACATAACAGAAAAACACTTACCCCAGGATTCAAGAAGCTCGGCGCAATGATGGTTTTAGCCTTGCTCCGAGCATCCTCACTACAGATGGTGCAGCAACGCCATATGAATATGAATGAGGGTGTGCCGCCATACCCTCGACGTACACAGGAAATGTGTGCGAGTGCAGGGGGCGTGTACAAGTGCTCTACGGAGGCATAAACATGCCCCAACACTTGCAAAACCTACTATGCCTACTAGTAGAGCCCGCCCCTAATAGTAAGTCAGTATGTCAGTGTCTGTGGATACCGAAATGTATGCTAAGCATACAAGAGTGTCCACGAACAGTGAAATAAAATCGAAGTAGTAAACACACAAGCACATAGTGGAATGTAGAGCCCTGTACCTAGAACTGTCACAATTAGATTCCCTGTCCCCGTGTCCCTATTATACATTCTAATTGCAGCAATATCGAAGGTGTAAGCAAAGAGCAGCATGTCTGCACGTCACTGCCCTCTGCCGAGCATAGCTTACACATCATATTCATTCAAATAGAGAAAAACATACAGAATCAATGTAATTGTCAATAGTGTAGTGTTTAGAGCAACCACCTATCAAACAGGCATTCACGGGTCGAGCCCAACAATAGCACATATCATTTTCTATGTTGAATGAATGTTGTTTTGCCATAAAACCGACATAAGAGTATAGCATGACATATTTAACTTGAATATAATTCAAGCATAGTGGCACTGACATAATGAATAAGGTACTAGTAAGCAGATGTAAGCACAAATAAGCAGCAGTAAACACATATAAGTCTGAGTGCACTTGCGTGGGTCTAAGCAGTGCCCAGCATAGGAAATGTATATAAATATATACAGATATATAATATATATACATATATATATATATATATATATATATATATATATATATGAAGAAAGAATGACGTAACAATAAAGCATACAAAAGGAATGAGAAGGGAATCAACAGCAACCCCAGTATTATATAGCGCTATCTAGCGCTATCAGCATATGTCATATCCAGCTGGGCAGGAGTGAGCAAAGCACTGCTACTCACACACAGGCAGGATATTACCAGTGGGAGTAACATTGTTGATTTGCTAAGTCTACTTTACACACAGATGGTAGTCCCTGGTGGGACTACCCAAATATTGATAGACCATTTGGCCTTCCGACCATTACACAAGCAAGGGCAGGTATGTTCAAGGACTAAATGGTGGGAGAGCCTGAGAATACATGGGTTGGGACAACATACGTGTAGGGTCTGTAATGCTCTGGAGAGGGCAATGTGTGGAGGTGTGTCATGGTTGTGATAACAAGTGGACAATGGATGGTATGCATGTATTTTGAACATGGGTGGGGTGGAGGAACTATGGGTATGAAATTATGGAGCCAGGCATGTCAGAGTTGGATGGGTTGGTGCTAATTGGACCACCCTGTGGAGGTCAGCGAGTTCATTATAGGTATATATGCATACACACATGCAGACATCAATATGTAGAAGTACATTCTCTGTAACACATTCATTTCATTTGCAGACATAAATAACATGAATGTTCCCTTACAAACCTCGACAGCAGATAGAATAATAGGTTGTGCAGAAGAGGGATGGGATGAAACTGCTAAAACGCAGAAGTGTGTACAATGTCCGAAGTCAGTGCTGTGCGTAAAATACTCAAATGTGAGGACTTTCCCACACATGAAATCATTGTTGTGATCTGCCTGCTATGGCAATGCCAATTACAAAACTGGTCTATTTGTAAAAGAAATACACCAAACACATACATAATTAGGCTCTCATGTGTAACATGTGCATTACCACATAGTCATACAAATTAATTTATTGTAGTGTCATGTTAACGGGAGTAAGGATGTAATGTAGTATAGAGTCTAATCTTGATATAAGCACATGCGTGTCCCATGTGGGACAACCCAAAAATTGCGAATAGTATTCTTTTGGTCGTTCATGTCACCAATGTTTGTGGATTAAACGTTTGGGAGTTCTGAGGATATGTGGAGTGATTCAACTGATGGGATGGTTCTATAGGAGTAGGGAGTGGCAATGTGTAGTGGTGTGGATACACCGTGAATCCGACTGGAGAATGGATGACAGCAGTGTTAGGGAGGCATTGGTGTGTGTGTTTGGGGAACCAAAAGCCATGGGTATATGGGTATAGTTGCAAATGAAGCAGCACAGCAATAGTGTATTGGTTAGCGCAACCCTCTAACGAACAGATATTCCCGTACCGAATCCCACTGTATCACATACCATTTATCATTGGTAATCCGTACTTGAACATATTGTGACATCTGTCCGTTGTATAACCTGTAAAATATCAGTTAAAAGTTAACTGGAGTGAAGTGTCAGTGTCATAATGAATAAGGCACTAGTAAGCAGGTCAAGCATATATAAACACCAGTAAGCATGCATAAGTGCATTTGCATGGGGTATGTATTGCTTTACAGACACACACACACATATATATATATATATATATATATATATATATATATATATATATATATATATATATATATATATATATATATATATATATATATATATATATATATATATATATATATATATATATATATATATATATATATATATATATATATATATATATATATATATATATATATATATATATATATATATATATATATATATATATATATATATATATATATATATATATATATATATATATATATATATATATATATATATATATATATATATATATATATATGTATGTGTGTGTGTGTGTGTGTGTGTGTGTGTGTGTAGATATACACAGATATACAGCTATGATAGGAAACAGCACACAAGAATGACATATGTTCACAGGCTATGCCAATGGAAGTAAGGAGCCCAAGCAAGAAACATGAAACATGTTGCATGACCTTCCACCCCCCCCCCCCAGCCGGACACAGGAAACATACACACAAACAATGTAAAGAGTCCACTGCTCCCCAGACCACAGGCAGGATACAACCGGGGGGGGGGGCACAGTGCACTCGTGAATTCTAATCTTGGAACACAGACTGGAGCGTCCCTTGCAGGACACCCCAAAAATTGCCAAGACCAAAAGAAGGTGATAGACCGGCTATTTTGGCTGGGGTGTATACATACTCGGAATACAAGGGTGGGAAACCCTGATGACACATGGGCCGAGACAATTGTATGAAATGGTTCCTGTGAAGTGGAGAGTAGGCAGCATGAGGTGGTGTGTCCAGAACAGACCAGGACCCAGAGTAAGGATGGGTGCTGTTGAGGAGGTTCGGGTGGGGGAACTATGGGTAGCTACTTATGGGTCTAGGTGTGCAGGTGTTGGCTGATGTGGGCCCATATGGACAGCTTTAGGGATGTAAGCCAATGTGTTCATTGGGCAGAGGCATCGCCCAAGGAGCAGCCACACCCACTATGAGTCCCACTGCAGCAAAGTTTAATCTATATGGCAAGGAATGGAATAACCAAATGTAGACGTATATATGTAGAGGTATGTGTGTGTATATCTACCCATAGCGACATAGAGATAAGCTTCTCCCCCTCCTTAGTACAAATGTATGCATACAGAGACAGAATACAGATACATACCCACATATAAATATATACATATGCAGACACCCATAGACCCATATGTTGTGAGATTATATATATATAGACAGAAATATAAATATACATGTGTGCATACATATACAGATATCTCTATCTATTAAACCTAGCACTTGCTCCTACAGTACTTATTACCTTGATACGGCACTCTTGTCATAGATAGTACCCCAAAAAGGCAACCCCCCATTTCTCGGTCACCCACGTCCCCCGGAATCTTTTTTTAAAGTTTTCGTCTACCCTTCTAGCATGTCGAGGGATCAGTTGCTAGTGTCCTCTCCTGCTCAGCTGGTGAACCTGGGAATATTGAGGCAATGTTTCAATTGCCTCATGTACACAGACAACCCTTTCCTCCTCCCACAAAACACAAATACATGCGAGAGATGCAACTATACGGCCAAACTGGAGGCTGAGCTCTCTCAACATAGGACTGGCAAGACCAGTCAGGAGGAGAAGGTTACCACACACACTATAGACCCAGTCTCACATAGTACCATTACAACCTCAAATCATACACATAAACACACAAAGACATACTGGAGGCTCTGATCAAAAATCTACCAAAACAGCAGAGGCCACCAAAGCAGACACCCAAACAACCACCACCTCAGAACACAACACATAGACCTCACAGTCAGAGTGTCAAACAGTCACAGCCCTTAAGGCCAAACACAATGCCAGACACACTAGTCATTGGTGACTCCATAGTCAGACACACTGATGTCCCGCTCACCAGACTGAGTAAGGAGAAGGTCACAGTAAGCTGCCTGTCGGGCTAGAATCCGCCACATAACGCAAGCACTCAGGTCTCTCAACAGCAGGTACAAATATGACTCAGTCATTGTCCACGCTGGTGTAAACGACCTGAGACGCACTCTCTTGGACTACATGAAAAGAGACATTGAGGAGCTCTCTGATTATGTAGCCCAGGCAGGTATGACCCTGACCTTGAGCAGTATCCTACCTTCACCAAGAATGATGCCACAATACAGAGATAAGATGATCAGCTTTAACAATTGGCTTAAACACTGGTGTCATTCAAAGGGATCCAGTATCTGTCTGCCTGGGATGACATGCTGGACAAGCCACGCTGCCGCAAGGGACTTGCACCTGTCACCCCTGGGATTCCGGATATTGGCAAAGGCTCTTGCCACCCCATAGTGCCTTTTTAGGCAAGGCTCAAATTCTAAACCTACCACCCTAGAACACAAAAAGGAAAAAACTAAGGGTAATGCTGCTCAATGCCAGAAGTCTAAATCTCAAAATGCACACACTCGAGGCCCTTCTTAGTATGGAGAACATCGATGTCTGTGCTGTGACAGAAACCTGGTTCAAGGCTCCTGAGAGCACCCCAGCGCTATCAGGTTTTACCTCATATCATGCCCGCCCCAAAATCCGGACAATACCAAGAAAGGAGGGGGGGTATCCATATTCATTAAGGACACCCACACCTCAAGACTGATGGCAACGCACGATGCATCGGAGACCATCCAGGTGCAATTAACCATAGGCAAGACTGCTCTGCAAATTGTAGCATGTTACAGGCCACCCTCACAAACTTAGGAAACTCACATGGCCTTCCTGAAAACACTAGAGGGGATAAATGTATCACCAAACACCATCATACTAGGTGACTTCAATTACCCTAATATAGACTGGGAACACTACTCAAGCCCAAACACCTAGCCCAAAAGTTCCTGGAATTCATAAACTCAAATGCCATGGAACAACTAGTCACCATCCCACAAGAGGAGATAACATACTTGATCTCATCATCACGAACATGGGAGCACAATGTTCAACACGAAGTATACCCTTCACTGGTGAGATCAGATCACAAACTAATCTCGCTGGAGGTCCTCATCCCACCCCACCTGAAATAAAAAAAGACCACAGTAAAGAACTTCTCAAAAGCCACTTCACACTTCTAAAGACTAGTGTGGTCTCCTTTCAGGCCCCGAGCCAGCGGAAAACAATACTCCGCTGAATCACTTACAAACGCCTTCTACCAGCACCTGCAGGACTGCATGGATAAGGCAATCCCAAGCAAAACAAAGACTCTTTGTACCAAAGGCAAGCCCAGTCTGGTGGACCCCAGCCATAAACAAACTCTACAACAAAAGGAGGAAGCTACTACAAGATAGAGCAAAATCCTTAAAAGGTAAGACACCCTTGATCACTATAAGTAAAAAACTAAGAGCTCTCATAAAATCATCCAAAGCAAATTTGAGAAAAATAGCTAAAGACTCAAAAGACAATCATAAGGCCTTCTTTAGCTATGTTAGAAACCTAGGAGGAAACTCCCAGATATGCTCAGAACTAGTTCAAAATGATGTGAAGATTACTGATCCTACAGACATTGCCAACATACTGGCTGACAGGTTCAGTGCAAACTTCTCCCCCCCCCCCAAAGGAGAGATATCTATACCAAATGAGTGCAGCCCCCAAACATCTCCAGCGCCCAAGTGAGAACTGCTCTCCAAAGCAAAAACACAGCATCCATGGGACCCGATGGTGTCCCCGGCTGTGTGCTCCACGAACTCAATGAGGAATTAAACCCACAGCTAGGACAGCTGTTTAATCAAAGTCTTACCTCTGGATAATGCACTCCAGGAGTGGCGCACTGCAACTGTGGTCCCACTTCACAAAGGCGGTGCCTCCACAGACCCTGGAAATTACCGCCCATTAGCTTGACAAGCCTTATCTGCAAAGCCATGGAGAGGATCATAATGGACCTCATAAATAAAGACATAGGAATTTGCAGACTTTGGATCCAACCCAGTTTGGCTTTGTCAAAGGCAGATCATGCCTTTAAACTTGGTTGACTTTTTCAAACAGTCACCAAAGCCATTGATGAGGGAAAGGCAGTCCATACAGCCTACCTCGATCTGGCTAAGGCCTTGATACAATACCCCACTGGTATCATTGAAAAACTCATCAGCTTAAATGTTAACCCATACATCACAAAATGGGTTGCAAACTGGCTGAGTGACAGAACCCACAGGGTCAGAGTTGCTGGCGCCATGTCAGACTCAAAGCCTGTCACAAGTGGTGTCCCACAGGCTCAGTCCTGGCCCACTCTTGTTTGGCATCTACTTTTCCAAGTACAAGCAAACACAGGAGGGTTATGGCTGACAAAGTTTGCAGATGACTGCAAACTGGGCGCCATAGTAGAAAACACATCTGACACAGATATCCTTCAGAAGGGTCTCACAGAAACGGATAACTGGTGCCAGAGCCACTGCCTAAAGTTAAATGCCAAAAAATGCATAGTCATACCCTTCGAAAAACAAGGTTACCCCTAGCTACCAAATAGGTGGCAATCCACTGAGCACAGAAGAAGTTATCAGGGACCTGGGGACCCAGGTTGATAGTAGTCTGTCATTCGACACCCATGTAGCTAAAGTAGTTAGGAAGTCCTTCTACATTGCCCACCTTATCATGAAGGGATTCTCATCTAGATCAAGGGAGGTCATAGTCTCCCTTTACTCATCACTCATCAGACCAATGATTGAGTACAATGCCCCATTCGGAATGTATCTGACCCGACACTTGCAGCAGCTGGAGAGGCCACAAAAGTTCCTCACCAAAAGGATAAAGGGTCTCAAAAATCTGTCCTATGCTGCCCGACTGAAAGAACTCCAGCTCTATTCAGTCGCCATCGCTTGCTCAGAGGTGACCTTTGCCTAACATACAAGGCCATGTCAAACTCAGATTTGATGAATATGCTTCACCTCAAAAATCTAGATCCATCAGAGCCACAAGGCGGAGACTTAAACCTCGACACTGCTATTAATAGGACGTGCTGGAGGGATAGATTCATCACCCAAAGACTCCTATGCTGTGGAACAAAATCCCGGTACATGTGAGGCAGAGCACCGCTGGCCTTGTTCAAGAGAAATCTTGACCAATGGATGGGAGATCGCAGATATACCCCAGGGATTACCTCAGTGTCACTGCTCGACAGAGGCACAGCAAAATAATGGGTATAGTTCCCCATACTAAAGGGGTGGCGTAAGCCACAAAACAATGGGCTAGGCTTATAAATGCCCTCGGGCAGATAGCCTAGTATGAACCTATGAACCTATGAACCTATATATATATATATATATATATATATATATATATATATATATATATATATATATATATGTGTGTGACTGTAAATATACACATGTATATAGCTAGGATATGATACAGCAGTTACCAGTAACATATGTTCACAGGCCGTGCATATGGGGGTGAGGGGTCGAATAAACAAATGTGTAACACATAGCATCAACCCCCCCACCCCCCAGCTAGGCCGGTGAGACATACAGACACACAATAAAGGTAAACACACCACTGCTTCCCAGTCCACTGGCAGGATACTACCAGTGGGAGAGACCTGCCAGGTCTAATCTTGAAGCATAGACATCGATGTCCCTTGTGGGACACCAAAGATTAATGATCAGAGGCAGTCCCAGTAATGACTTATCAAACCAGCCTGTAGATGTACATGGACCAGTAGGTTGTGCAAGCCTGATAACCCATAACCCATGGGTTGACACAACGTACAACATGTGTCCCAACACGGTGAGAGTGGGCAGTGTGTAATGGTGTGTTTCTACCCCACCTGCACCCACAGTAAGGATGAGTGCTGTAGAGGAGTGGCAGGTGGGGGAACTATGGGTATGCAATTGTGGGCCTAGGTGTGCAGGTGTTGGCTGGCGCAGTCATATTAGGACCGCCCCAGGGATGTAAGTAATATTTCGAAATGGGCAAAGCTGACACCCATACCTCTCAACCCCTAAGAGCACATCCACTGGACAGGACTTAAACCATTGGGGGAACAAATAGGGACCATACCTCTGAACTGTCCAGGATTTCCAGGGACGTCCCAGATTTCGACTCGGTTTCTAACTTTGCCCCACTTAATCCCTCCTAAAACTAGTGACATTTGGAGGAAAGGTGGTGAATTACACGTAATGAATAACGACAACAATTAAGAGTTATAAACATCATTTACCTCAGAAAATGTGTATGAATTCATATGCTCTGAGTCTATGTGTCAGGTTAATAGCACCAATACTTTAAATGTGTCCCTGATGTTGTTATGCCATGTCCCTGATTCAGTTTGTATATTTCTCCAATCGTATGAGAGATCTGATAGGGACAGAAAGCACATATTCCACTGACAACCTTAGAAAGATGATAGAATATTAGGTATGCAGTAGCATGACTCAGCTGAAGGATGTGGATTCCAAAACCCAATTACTTGTTTGTATTGAAGAGTGTCAGTTCCCATGTATTAGCCAGATGGGTGCAGATTGTAAGAGGAACACACCAAAAATATGAATCAAACTCTGGACAGGCCACGGATTCTGTACAGTCGAACGGCATACTGTCGCCTAATGGGCAGCAATTCCCGATACTTTAGGCATGTAATCCGATGTAATAGACATCACAAGGTAATATTGTAGTCCTCAATCCCATGCAGGGGCGTGAGTGTCAGATGCAAACACCAAATGCCATGCATTTGCAAGTGCGGGAGCAAGCGGATGTAAGCCTGTTTGGCTGCCAGTATGCGAGTATGACAATGGTAAAGCAATGTAGAGGCTAACTGAGTGTAAGAAACTGTAACCAGATGTTAACATTGCTTAGCACCATGCAAACTCACGCACACCCACTCACAACTGCTTTAATGTGCCTTAATCACACCATATCCAATGGTCTTGTTCTGCCCAGCAACAAAATAAACAGCCTTTGCAAGGCTCGAAACCAGGACCCTGCACACACACAGCTATTGTGATTTACCACTAAGCCAAGGCAGATATACAGACATTGGACCTTATCACAAACATATCATCCAGCGCAGTCATTCAACAATATAGGAAATGTATTCCATCATGTAGATGTATGTGTGAGTGTTTATGTCCAGCATATAGATACATACATATATATAGATATATCAAGAAAATCCCATGTGACAACAAAGCATTAGAAAGGAATGAAAAGGGAAACACCAGCAACACCTGTATTATGTAGTGGTGTCATCCTATGTAATATCAAGACTACTTCAGACAGACATGTGTCAGTCATACATGCAAACATTTGTACATTGGCCATATACATCACTCTGTGCATGTTATTTACATTAACACAACAGTTCCTGTCCAATCATTATGTGAGAACAGTTCTCTTGCAAGGTGCTGTGTGCAACATCATCATCATGATAAAGGTAAATGGGGTAACCATAGAGGGACCGATAGTGTTGTGTGTACAATGGGGTTGTCTGCATCACGTGTATCTGGAACATTTAGGAGTCATGTGCATACTAGCATTGTGCACCTGAGAGACAGGGGTGAGGACAACTTGTGATGCATATTAAAAGGGTTACATGTGTCCACTGGATACGTATGTGAAATGGACAGCTATGTATGGGGCAAATTTTGTTCTAAGAACCGATTGGCCTTTTGTTTCCATAGGGTGAGAGTGGGATGTGGGGGAAGGAGAGTAGGTATGCTCGTGGAGGATAGGTAGGGTAGGATGACAGACAAGACAGCATACAGGGTCAGTATATGACACATGTGGGGGGATACACCTCAGACGGGGAGGGGTGTTTGGCATTCACAAGCCCATAAGCCCCCAGATGGAAACAGTGGGACGAAGGTCCCCAGCCATGGGCAGCCACCACTGCACCAAAATGGCTGCAAAGGTGGCAGTGCTGGAGGCTGTCTAGGAGGGGCAGCCTCGCCCTGTAAATGTGACACTCTGCCCTTGAGCTGGCGTATCTGGCCTTAAAACCCCTTATTGAGCCCCCTACGCACCACATCCGGGACTGAACGACAGTGGACATATTCCTGTCTGGGCCTGCTCCCAGGGGAGACAAGCCTCATCCTCAGTGGTGGTACCACAAGAAGGCAGTGGAGAGCCATCAGAGGTGGAGGTCCAAGGCTGGGCCCCAGATGTGCTGGTGTCTGGTGCCATGGCCAGCTGAAGGGGGACAGGAGGTTCTGCCAGGACCTCCAAACCCATACAGCCTATGGTGTTGCAGTTTAAACACAGATATGGCTTAGTAATAGTCAACAACATTCAAGATTACTTACAACAGCATGCATAGATATGACCATCAACCCAACATAACAGATGGTATACATTTGCAGAGGGAGCACAACGCATGCATATATACTGCGTGACATCTGTACACCGTGTAGAAGACTTGTGACTGCAGCTATGAACATTGGCCCATTATTGACATGTCATTGAGAACCCCATACAGTGTCTGTCATACCACTGTTTCATGTGACATATGTCCAGTCAGGGATGCGATGGCAGTAACTCATCACTACTACCATGTACTGGCTGCAATCCTTACACTATGCTCCTGCTGTACACAGATGTGTGTTCAGTGAGTAACACAGGAAACAAATGGTTCCACACACTGACCAGTCCACAAATGGCCCTACAGATGGGGGTCCCTCACAAACAGAGCATTGTCTTGTCAGTTTTAAAACATGCAGTATAGCCATTACCACACACAACTTGTTAAACAGGCAGTTGTCTCAATGAAGCATAGCTACACTTACATGCTGTAGTCATGTCTGGCACATCGTCCTCCTGTCTTTAGGCTATTTCCCGCTGTGTATGTTGTTTGAGGAACATCCAGATATCATCTTTGATGCTGTTTACCAAACACCAGATCCAGGTACCACTCACAGCGACTGTCATGGGCAAACACCAACATGATGTTCCTAGATATTGTACTGTGTTTTTCATGTGAATGGCTATGGGAACATCATCACAGCTGTTCCACATGCAATCAGCTAGAGGAGGACTGCAATAGGTGCAGAGGCCATCACCTGAACATGACCATCACTTACAATACACAAGCTGCTGCTGAGCAGGTGTACACCTCCACATCCACCAGAGAGTGTGCGGGAGGCACAGACAGAGGCAAAGTACATCAGAGAAGGGCTTGGAGACTAACACCTAAGCATCATCTGTCACACACCTACCAGTACAGGGGTTCAAGCCCCTGATTGACTAGTCATTACTATTATAAGTGCATGCAGTTACTCCATGTGCCATAAAGCTGACATGTTGGTGTGCTATAAGAATATATATGTGTGTTGGTGTGCGACATCTGCAACAGAGATATAGTAGACATACATTAGGTGTAGCACACATGGCTGTCCACATGAATGGATGTCATTGTCAACACAACCACACTTTCTAATGGACTCACACTGACACTTTTTGCCAGGCCCACAAATACACTCTCAAACCACTTAGTTTGCCACACTGCAGTAATGCACAGGTACTACATGCACCACAGGGGATAGCCGAAGGTTCTATGGGCTAGGGCATGTGAATGTGTTTGACATCTGTCAGTATGCCAATGGTAGTTATACTGGGAGTGACTGTGGTTGGGAGCATCATACCCCACACGCAGACACAAGGTGAAAGTACTGACATGCATGTGTGTATTGCTTTATGAGTGTGTAGTGGTTGGCTGTGCAAGATGGCTGTACAAGGCTGGGTGAGGGGTAATCCTTGGCATCATGCCACCCGACAATGGTGTGCAGTGTGGTACAGGGGTGTAGTGTCTGCAATGTCCCATACAGATGGGTATTGTATGAACTGTCCTGACATCCTGGTTACCATTGTCTATGGCCATAGCTTTGCAATGCATGCCATGTCTGTGTTTGATAGTCCTTGACATGGACATTGCCTGGGATGTGCATGTCCCACAATAATGTATGATGACATGTACAGGTGTACCTGGTTTGGCTGGCACATGTTGTGTACACAGACTGTTATCCTCCATTATGCCAATACTGGCCTGGTGTGGCAGAACCTGCTTATAGTCAGCAGGTTGACCCTGCACCTGAATTGATAGTATGATACAGGTATTCCCTGGTGTCAGTGGCATCAGTCCATACAGGGCATATTTGTAAGGCATTGTATGGCCTCTGTGGATCACATTTGATGGCACCACATATATTGCAGGCATCCAGTGGGGAACATAGTAAAGGCACATTGTCTGCAATTATGTGCCTATTGTACTGCTGTATTGTACTGCTGTACAGGGTGCCATGCCCTCTGCAGCCCACTGCAATCACACCATTCCTACTATCTGTCATCAATGTGCAGGGTACTAGCAACATAGCGGGATATTCTAGGCAAGTGTGTTTGTGTATGACACATGGGTTCAGGACGTATTCCGGGTAATAGTAGGGTTGCATACTTTGTTCACCGGGCCTTTTGCCAGATGTAGGGGTATGGCTTGCCAACACAGTCCCTTGGCTGAATGACATCTGTACTCTTGTGACATATAAGATGGACACCATATAGGAAAACTACAAAATCTACTCCCCAACATGTCCAGTGGTTAGACACTCACAGCCACCTCCACACAGGCACTGACAGTCAAACACACACACACACACACACACACACACACACACACACACACACACACACACACACACACACACACACACACACACACACAAACCTGCCATGTCCTGGAATAGAACCCCTACCTAACTAGTTTAACACACTACAGCATTACACAGTTACAGCAAGCATCATGGGGATTACTGGGTTACAGCAGTCCCAGAGGTGTATTCGTAGGTGGGTGAAATCAGCAGTATTGCCAAAGAAGGGCATTTCAAGTGCACCGCGGGGGATGTACATGTCTGTTACCTGCGTGTACCTGCTGCTTACTGTCATAAAAACACATTTACACCTGCTTAAAAGTGTCTTATGCAGTCCTAATTGACAGTATCAACAAGACTTGAAGGTCTTGAACCCCGGAACATGCACACTGAGGTCACTGGACGTACCACTAAGCCATGTGGGTTGTACACATGTTGCATGGAGTCTATAATGCACATCTAACTACAGGTATTCCACAGTACTGAAAACAAATGGGACAGTCCCTTTGTGTACATATGTGCAGTACCCTTGAATGTACTGTACTCTGTGAAACAACAAAGACAAGTCTTCATCTGTACAACTGTCATAACTACATATATATATGCACCTACGGGATGTGTGTGTGTGTATATATATATATATATATATATATATATATATATATATATATATATATATATATATATATATATATATATATATATATATATATATATGCATATACACAAACACAGCCATAGCCATATATATATATATATATATATATATATATTCACATCTGAAAGCCCTTTGTGACACAGAAGGGTTCCAAAGGAACTGACTTGTACACAAAACAGAGGCATCTCTTGTGTTATAACATTTAAATCATAAGCAATTCACCAGAGAAGGGATGGTTGTTGTGTATGTGGAGTTTGGGGTGGGGAATGATGGCTAATGTAATCTATCCTGGGGATTGTGGAGTTAGGGTGGAAGAATGATGGATATAGACCTACACCCCAGCGACCACTTCTGTGTCACTGCTCGATAGTGGCACAGGAATATAACATACTCAACTGTAGTCATGCTTGACTGTGTATTCTTTACCATTCCTAACTATGTAATACTTTGTAGACACTGATTGCCACAGATGGCTACCATGGTGTGCTAAAAGACATTACACATGTGTATGCCTGGCTGCAGGATAGTCACCCACATAAACACTCAGACACTCGCCAGTATTGTGCATACACGTCTTGCCTATGTAAAGGTAACTAGTACAGTGGTATGCAGTTGGGGTATGTGCCACAGAACACATACAATTACACTTACTGATTCCACGACTGAGCTTGGTGACATCACAGGACTGATTACTTGCAGTGGGGAGATGGGAAGAGAGAGGTATAGCGGATGACAAGGATAACGGCCAGTGCAAAAGGAGGTATCTCTTTGGAATGCAGCAAAACCTGCTTCCATGACAGGATGCAGACACAAATACACTCACAACCACACTCAGCCTTTGCTGACACACACACACATACACACAAACACACTCAGCTATTTGCTGACACACACACTCAGGCATTTGCTGTCACACACACTAACACAGGCACACAGTTGTCAGTGGTGGGATCAGAACTCCTGCCTGTCTAAGGATTACTATTACAGTACTACGTAGTTATGAGACACGCCACAGAGATTACACATCCCAAGGCAGTCAGACTGCCCTTCTACAATTGAGGACAACAACAGGGAGACTGACAGTCACGAAGTACATAGCTGTAGACCTGTGTGTTTAAAGTAGGTGTCCATTACAACCTGTATGCACAAACAAGAGATACCATCTGCAGGTAGGCCTGAGAATTATAGTTGTAGCACAACAGGAACCTGAACTGGAGTATGGCCATCCATGGAATGGACAACTACTATCACTATACAGGGTTACAGTGGGCATGCTCATACACTTAGTAGCACAGGGCCATTTGGGATTCACTATGACTACAACTACACAAGGCTATACTGGGCATGCTCATACACTTAGTAACAAAGGACTTGTTGGATGCACTGACTCAAATTACACAAGGTGGCAGTGGGTACGCTCATACACTTAGTAACACAGGGCTGTTTGGGATGCACTCCGATTGTAACCACTGAAGGCCACAGTGTGCATGCTCAAACACTTACATGTACAAAACATGTTGTAATGGACTCCTATTGTAAACACACAGTTTTACAGTTAGGTACATCTTACCTGTCAGTATATATGCACATCATACTGGTTTACTACCTGATACCTTTATGTGGCCTGTAAATGATATATTTGTGTCTGTGCTGTGTGATGCACATGCATATATGTACATGAAGCACTGGCATATATATGTTATGTATACACATTCATGCATGTATGGACATGACAGACAGTAGGTTACCTGGGTCGTAGAGGCGGATGCTACCTACAGCATGTGTCACACACCTTGCTGCCCTGAAAGGCATACATTGATAGCAGGTTGTGGACAGTGGCATTATATGTGGAACAGTGGCATGTGCAAGCATAATGTGTGAGCCACCTTGTGTAATGGTACTGAGGTGCAGTAGTCAAGATGACCTCTCCCGGCTGTGTTAGTAGTTGTCATTATTAGTAGGACTGCTACCCTAAGTATATCTCACATTGGTCATATGCACAAGTTCTGCTGCTGTCCATCACCTTACATGGGGCATTTGCTACCAAGCACATTAATGCCACATGCAGTGATGTCATGGTATGGGTGGCAACTGCTAGACCAAAAGAACGAGCCAATGTCCTGCTGTTATTATGAAGTTGTCCAGTGTCTGTCATTCTGGGCTGTCATGACCGAACAATGAGCCTTCAACACAGAGCACATGCATCCATGTTACACGTGTGTGTGGATAATACCTAGGTCACATTTACCCATATAGCTGCATTCCAAGGCAAATGTCCTACACACAGATGTAACACACTGACACCTACATGACAATTGCATTGGATGCTTATGCTAAGCCGTGCTAGATGTGTGGCTTTAGTAATCCATTTGCTCAATGTAGAACCTACAATGGGGAATACTGACATCTGTGCAGTGAGGAACATCTGGCTGAAGGCTCTGTAGTGCACAATTGCACTACCACCATATAACTCAGATCCAGACATACGGGCCATAACAGTGGTATAGACCATTCCAGGTGGTGGTGTGCATATATTCGTAAAGGTTACTCACATGTAAAGACCACTACTCTGACATAACGCATCACAGATGAGTCAGGTACAGGTGACAGTGGCAAATGCTGCATTCTAGGTTGTATCCTCATATACATCCACATGTTCCCAGACTACCAACACACATCCATATGTGGTATGACATAGTATGGTAGACCACCAGATGACCCTCAATTGGTGGACTGTACCTAGGCCTATATCAACTGTGCAAAGTACCCATGTACAGACACAGCTGCATAATGTGTTATGCAATGCAATAATACCACTGTTTGTAACCAACTCAGTTGTGCACATACCAGGGTCCCTCGGATGTTGTCAGCATTAACATGGTCGACTGTTGCTGAACACCAGTAAACAACACCCTCATGGCTGGATATGACCTAAACGTACCTGCCATGGATATGTACATCCCACACTCATACAACATAAATTACATTACCATATCTTTCGTTTACCTTTCTACATACAGGTGGATACAGTCATTACACACATGCACATGGCAGATAGCATGCTAACAGTACATAAGGTTCGATATCTATGTTGACAGAGGTCTGGACATTAGCCTTAGTACCACAATAGCCAGTACATGCTGGGGTGAGATGTTTACAAGCCACAGACCTTGCACATGCTTGAATGAGTGTACTGCTTAGCTCTAACAGAGCACATTGCTGGCACTCTTCCAGTACACATGGGGTGTGTGTGGCAAATGTGATGTGCTCACTGTTGACCATTACATTGCCCTGGCTTCACCATGGCACTGTCAAAGTAACAGTTCATAGGAGCATGACATGGAATAATGCTGTGTGTGTCACGCTGATATGTGCTGTTGCAATATATGTACACTTGGCTACTCGGTGAAAGTGTTGGTGTCCTACCAGTACAAGAATGCAACATCCATTATGGTGTAATGCTCGGCTATGTTTCACACATGGCATGGGGAAGGTGTGGAATGTATCCTCTTGACCTGCTAGTGCACATACTGATGCAGACCGCATATGTGTACATGTATTGCTGTTTGTGTAGATTCCATGTGTGTGCAGTGTCTGATGTCTGAAGGTGACTGTTGTCTTAGTACATCATGCTGTTGCAATACAGCCTCAACATTGCCAATTGTATATGGTGATATGCTCTAAGTACAGTAAGTCATACATGAGGTATAGACAGATGTTTGGACATGACTACTAAGTGGTGGGGCTTCCCTGCAGATGAATGATTGTTGAGGACAGCTCACTGGTGTGTTACAACCAGTCCTACAATAAACTGTGCACCTGCTAAGGTCAGGTTTTGTTAATTGAAGTGGAAGACAGACAATGTAGAATGCTGTAAGGGTGACACTGAAGGCAAACCTCATGACACCTGTAACAGTAATACCTCCCCTGTACATATATTGTGCATATATCAGCACAGCTGTCAAAGGAAAGAGTCAGTAAGCATTGTACCAGATGCGATAGTGCTGTACTTCTGTGGTACCTATCATGAGATAGGCTGATGTTTGATTCACAGTACTGGCACGCGTGGGTGTGTGTCCATATATGTCACGTATGGTTGGGAATACATTCCACATGTTATCACTCTCCTGAACACTGTTGTTGACACCAGTACAGAGTGAAGTGTAGAAAGAAAAGCATAGGCAGGTGGTTAAACCTCACACATGTAAAGTGTCTGTACGTATGTGACATAGGTGTATATGTGAATGCCAGTGAGAGTGTGTGTGTGTGTGTGTGTGTGTGTGTGTGTGTGTGTGTGTGTGTGTGTGTGTGTGTGTGTATTTGTATGGCTGTCTGTGTGTATGGCTGTCTGGCTCCTGGAGTGAGGCTGTATTTTACCATAATGAAATGTTAATGCCCCATCCACTCAAAGCAATCTAGCATTCCTGTTGATATCATCAATTGTAGACGGGCATACTAATCGCCTGTTAACATGTACTCCCTGGGATGTGACCTGTTGTTACATAGCCTACTGATGGACCCCCCTCCCCACATGCACTCACTGCACTGTAGTATCCCTTTAGATGTCTTCGATCTTAGGCCATTCCAACTACCTGTACATGTGTAATCTCTGTGGTGTGTCTTATAATTGTGTAGTACTATAATGATGATGTGCACATAGGCAGGGGTTCTCATCCGAACACTGGCAACTGTGTGTGTGTGTGTGTGTGTGTGTGTGTGTCAGAGTGTGTGTTACTGTGTCTGTGAATCCTTGAGTGTGTGGGTGTGTCTGTGTTTGCATGCTGTCATGGCAGTGGGTATTACTGCTTCCCAATGAGAAGTCACTATTTCCACTGGCTTTTACCCTTGTCTTCCAGCATACCACTCTTTTACCCACTCTGTGCTCCAGGTAACTATACCTGCGATGTCACCCACTATGGATGTGACATTTCTGAACACAGTAGCTTACTCCACAGCTATCATGCTCTTGGATCATTAGAACAGTAAACATAATTGAAACATGGGAGAATATAACTGTGATGTGGAAGCTACAACTTGCATGCAGGTATTGTCATACTGACCTGTGGGTAGTTAACATGTACATATGGGACTCCCACAAACACCAACATCCCCTGGCACATGCAACTATACCTGAAAGAGGAAGTCAGAACATCAGGATCAACATGCCGTTAGTGTTGTTACACATGATACATACTGTCAAACATACAAAATGCATTCTACAACTGCAATACATGGTATGTCTGCTGCCTATCAACACTACTCAATAATATTAATCTACAATTGTCTACCTAGTATGTTCACCCTGTGCATCAGACCATATGAACATGTCCCTGCACCGATGGTGTGGATGACAGGGATGCGGCACAGGCATAATCATATGCACAGGGTGATAATGTTTGCCAGAGGCCTAGGCTGTGCCATTGGATGACATCATGTGTGTGTGTTAGGGCCTGTGATATCACTGGGCATGTGTGGATGGTATGCGTGTGTGTGTTGAGGTTCCCTACATTTGTTTCCAGTGTGTGTGTATGCAGGCAAACAGGTCTGGCATGTGGCTGGCCTGCAAAGGGGTAATATTGACAGCTGCAGACTGTACAAGGCAGGTTTCACAGTTCACGGTGTCTGACCATGGCCACGTGATCTGCACCTGCCAGGGGTTGCATGGGCACTACCAGGCAGAGGTCCAGATTGGGTACGGTCTGATGACACATGTCCACTGGATTCATGTCCCTGTTGGGACCATACTGGACCATGTGCACATGGCCTGCTATGTCCTGGTGTGGACTGCACAGCACCAACTGCACTTTTGCTGCTACCGCCACTATGGGACTGGGCATGTGCAGTAGCATGTTCACGTAGACCTTCAATAGTTGATGTAGCTGACCTATGTCCACGTGCCCGATGCCTCACTCCCACCAAATGTTCCAGCACAGATATTCCATGCTCGAGGATTGACATGCCATGGTCTAGGATCCCACCATGTCACCCAATCATCTATCCAAAACATCTGAAAGATGATGGTGAGCATTTGCAAGTGCCTGGATGTTGTCAGTTAATGAATGGACAGCAGCCCTCTGATGCCTCAGACCTTCTCTGTTGTGCCATTCAGCACATGCCTGTGCCTCCATTACAGCCTGAAACATGCTTCTGGTGACTCCAGCTGATGTGCTTGGTCTCACAGGGACATGTTGGCCAGTGATTCTCCTATGAGCAGTGCTGGGTGCATGCCTGTGTGGGACATCACCAGTCTGTTGACTGGGATCATGGTGTGCAGGCATACCTTCCATAGTCACCACACTTTCCTGTTCCATGCTACCACCCACCAGCTGTCCTTCCTCTATGGCCGGTGGTGATGGGTATGTGCAGGCAGGGGAACTGTGTGCAAGGATGAGGGAGAGACAGGTGGAATGGCAACCAATGGCACAGATTCAGCCCCTGACAACCCTGCCTGTGCTTCAATCATACTATCATCATCACTGCTAGAGTCTGTGGGGACACTAACATCAGGTGAACTGCAGGAGGACAACGCACCTACATCAACACCTGTGAGGGGAAGATAAGAACTGTACATTACAAGTTATACCAGACACACACACACACACACACACACACACACACACACACACACACACACACACACACACACACACACACACACACACACACACACACACACACACACACACACACACACACACAGACAGACACGCACAGACAGACAAACACAGACACACACTGACACACATGCTACATGCAGGTGATATGGCAGATGGCATTCAGCTTAGACAATTATAGTTTCAGCTTAGGCAATTATAGTGGTAGTTATCATACATCCCTGTGTTGCACACAACAGCATGCATGTGTTATAGCAGATGGCATACACCTTACATAATTATAGTGGTGGTTAGCATACATACCTGTATTACACCATTTGTGTTAGCCTATGACCCATACCTGCAACACAATGCATGCACTTTGCACCATTGCCCTGCACTGCCATGGTGTGTGCAACATACACCACATGTTGACAGATCATTGTTGACCTTTGTACATCTGTCACTGATGCTCTGTGTTGGCCACCGCCCCTATGTGTGAGGACATGAGCTGTAGGGTATGTCAACTGCATGCTATGTGTGCCTGAGCCCTAGCTTGCATATCTCCCCAAAAGCAGTGCATGTCTGTTTAACATTATTCTGCCTACCCCTGAGCTGAGTGTAAACATTGTGCATGTGGCTATACACACATGTTTGACATTTCTGTCCCTACTTTGCAATGGTGCCACAGGCCAACACAGGTTTACAGTACACCGGCTTGCTGTGTGGCGGATGATCTTGCCAATCATATGTGGTATGATATGTCTCCTGCTGATGTGTTGAATGACATGCATACATGTGTAACACAATGGTATCCTTTCCAATCTACAGTACGGTAATGGTGTCCCAATGCAGGGATGTGTTATACTAACATGGGCCTTCAGCTGATGCAATGTTGTCTGTCCAACCTACAAATATGCAGGGACATACTGCACATTGAGTTGATGTGCATAGCCATTGCAGGGCATCATGTGGCTTCACAATTGCTATACAGTGTGAGCTACTGACACAGTTCATAGCTATGACTATGTTCACATACAATACATATCTAATGTGGAATGTGACCCATGTCACTAAGGTGTATACACAATAAACCCTAATGTGGAATGTGTGACACAGGTCACAGAAGGGTATACGGCTGACACCCCTGCACATCTGCAACCATATAATTGATACCTGGCAACTATGCCCACACGTGGCTACCTTACAAGAACTCTATGTCCCACATGCCATCTGTGTACCTCAGACACATGAGGAGCAGGCATGACAGTCATGTCTGACACCAGCAAGGTGAATGTACTGTATCTGTGGCTTGATATGGATGTATGTGTATGTTGTGCAACACATGTATGTATTTGGATACTGTATAGGTGAATGCTTCCATGTCGTGACACACTCCAGATGTTCCAGACATGTTATGTGGTGGTTACATGTTATGCCTATACAAGCTGTGCACAGGTCTGTATGATGTTTAGTGTTTCTCATCTGCAATATCACCATTACACAAAGGCCATAGTTGTATTGTGTTGAGCCAATGTGCAACAGGATGTACACACATGTACATCACTTCTACTGTGTGTATTGCTTCATGTCTCTGGCCATCCTCCATGGCTATGTGTACACATGTTCTGTCCAATGGCTGTGATGGCCATCTTATTTCACATGTCAGTGTTATCCCATATGACATACATCCATAGATGTCATATGCCCCACTGAGGATAGGGTTATGCTGACAAAGGGTGGTATGTATGGGATGTGAGACATGTTTTGCAGGATAGTTGAGCAGTGTTGCAATCAGCCCACTACATGTCATGGACATGTCTGATAGCACATGACATTGTGTGACAATCATAGCAAGGGTATACTCCACAAGGGTGTATCCTGTGGGCCAGGCGTACTCCAGCTCCAACACATTTAGTGTGTGTGCACACATATGCTCTCTGTACAGTACTGTTCATATTCCCAGCATGTGTAATGCTGATATGTAGTACCTGTCCCTACAGTGGAACACACCTCCACCATTGTATTCATTGTTGTCCACACATCTGGCAGACAGTTTGGAAGGTTTAGTGTAGGTGTTTCATATAGTCTTCAATTGTTTCACATAGGTAAACAGTGTGATGCATTGCAGGTCTGACCAGTGTCCATTAACAGGACCACCATACATTATGTGTACGTGTGTTATGGCAAATAGCATGCTATTAATATGTTCTGCGCATTATCAAGCTTGGTAAATAATAACAATCTCACCTGACACAGGCTGCTGTTGCTGCAAAATGCCAGAGGTACCTAAACAGGAGTGTCACAGCAGTAAGATCATTATCCACACCTGTGTGATAGCTACAGGGTGCAATGTCCATGTTAGCACATAAGCCAGTACAATACACTATACTATGGAGTATGTACATCTGTGCATACATAGAGTAGCGAACTATAGTATGCGGCATGTGTGCATTGTGCATACATGCCTTGCATATGATGCTACATTACATATTGTAGAGTAACACTTGTAACTATGTGATATATAGTTGTGTTTTATGTGCAGTAGTGACTTACCAGGCAACTCCAGGCTCAGTGGTTGAGAGACACCCACCTCCACAATACCAGCTAAAGCTTGTGGATGGAGGTCTGCAGGTGTCCCCAGGTTGGCCAGTAGCTCCTTGGTACGTGTGAGTGGAAGCTGGGTGAGTAGCCCCCCCACCTGTTGCACCTTGCTCCTTGGCGATTGCATTAGCACGCTGTTTCACCCATCTTATCAGGTCAGTGCAGCATTGGCGCACCTGCTGATAGGTGCGATTGTGACTGCCAACATCATTTACCCTCCTGCAGAGTTCCTCCCACAGGGCATCCCACTGCTGAGCATCCTGTGGCACATGGCCGAAGAGAATCGTGTAGTTGTAGAGGAGGTATGTGATGAGGACCTCATCCTCCAAGCGGCTGTATGGTGGCAGTCTGCTACATGGCATACCTGGAAGATATAACAATGGAACAGTTCACAGTAACTCACAGAGAAGTACAGCAGTACAGCTGAACATACATGTGTATCACATTTATTAAGATTGCAAATATGTCTTGTTAAATCTACATGACACTAACACCACTGACATGTATAGGCACACACATTTGACACCTACTGGTGATGTGATGTTATTACCATATGTGTGTGTGTCATGTGATGACATTGCTCATACAGCATGTGGATGTTGTCTTGATGTGGGCATGTCTGTTTGCCTGTAGTGGTGTCTTTACCTATCAGCACATGCCTGGATGTGTTCACATTACTGCAATCGACCTTAATGCTGTGTTTATGCCACATATATAGTCAGACATATCCATTAGGGACATTACTTGTGACCCTGCAGACTTGCAAGCATGTATGTGTTTTGCCATATACATCTACATGGCACTGTACAGCTGTGTAGCATCCTGCCATGCATTGCCTGTGTTGCACATGTGTAACACATGGGACAATAGCTAGCCTTTTGGTATTTGCAGGGTTGGATATCAACTATAGCATGTATTGTCATAGTGATCTAGTAGGCTGTATGCCCTGGGCCATTTATGAGCCTAGGCAGACAGGTTACCTATCTGTAGGCAACAGACAGGTAAGTTTCAATGCCAGTTCAAGCAGTGCCACAGAACTGATACACATGGTTACTGATATATTTGGCATGCGGTCATCACACCATGTCACAGAGAGGGGCGATGGGCAGCTTCACTGGACAGGGATGCATAGTATGGCAAGAGTATGTTAAGTGTATGGGACAGGGATCTGTCAGGCGTGTTGTGATCCTTGTACTAGAAAAGTGGATGTTCATGACGTATGTGTTTATTTCATCAGGATATGCTGTCCAACACCTCTGGGTTGGACATGGCTTTATTCAGGGTAGGCTGCATGCTACATAGTGCAGCTAGGGATTGTGAAGGGCAGTGTAAGCCATCTACACATGGGCAATAACCCTTAAAGGAAATATGTAATCTATTATGGGTCACATGGGTATTGAGTATGGCTGAGCAGTTATCTCTATATTCCTGGATGGCACCCTGTCATGATTAGGGGTGCCACATATGACTACCTGTCTTTTGTGGTGACGTAACTATCAAAGGGAAGTACTGTCCAGCTACATCCCATACACACAGTTGCCATTATGTTGACCGCTGCCTAGGTTGTAGTTAATGGGTACAGGGTTTGTAACATAGGGGATGACAATGCAATACTTAGCTGTCAGATTGTGGCCATACATCACACACCACACATCTGACACACTAAGGTCCTTCTGTATGTTGAATGCAGCACACAATGAGTCAACTACTGCTCCTAGATCATAGTCATTTGCAAACATCAATAGTCTGATGCTTTCTGTGTTAGTCTATGTGGTATAGATAACAAAGAGGGGGAGTACCAGGAATGACCCCTGTATTACGGTGGCTGGCACTGGTTTGATGTGCATGTATTCATCAGACACCTTCTGTAGTGTGGGTTCTGCCAGCAGGCCAGCTGCCGACCACTCCTGTGACATAGGAATATACACCTAATTTACTGAGTGTAGCTGGAACACAGTATGGGTGATGGTGTCCTACGACCTGGCGAGGTCATGTCATGCACTGTGAATTAACCCTACTGTCATCTACATCTGTACCGAGTACATCAATTACATTGACCATGGTTCATGGCCGTACAGACCAGACTCAGCAGGGTAGCTGTGCACTATGTCCCATTATCAATGGTGTCTCCCCCTTTGTGGGGTGTGATAACTGTTGCTGTGCACCTTTCGGTGTGTACACAGCCTGACATGGAGCTATGATTGAACATGATGTGTATGTGTGGAGATAAATGTTCTTACATTTGTGTAGGATACACCCTGGGATGTTTACAGGTCCCATGAAAGCTGTATGTATGGCTTTAGAGAGTGCAGCTTGTACCTGCATAGTCGTTAGTACAAGGGCCCTGTAGTGTAAATGGATATATTACTAAGTGTACCTGTTGGGGGTGGGGGGGGTGGGAGTGGGTTTAGGTTCTCCGAGACCCTATCTGGATGAATGGGTGCTTTTTCTGTAGGTGCAGTACTTCCCATGCCATAGTGCTGTGCAGTAAAGCAGGTCTTGCTGTTGCCATTACGATTAATGACACATCTATAGAATGCTCTGTGCTTGGCCTCATAGTATGTGGCTGATTAGTTTCACAGTAGCTTTGCGTGGTTTAATATGGTGTATTTGCATCTTACTGAGGCTGACCAGTGATCACCTACACTCATGTGTGTTCACTCTTGCAGCAGTTACTACCTTCTGTGGTACAGTTTAAAGCATGGTACCACCAGTTTGCCTACTTGTATGTGTTGGGTTGAATCCTTGTTCTGTTTCAATGGCAAAATCACTGCACATATGTGACTGCTTAAGGTTAATTTGTGTAGGATTCAGCATTTGCACATGCATTGTCCATCTGCATGGGTGCCATGGCACTCACCACTCTGCTCTTAGGAAACATAACATTGGCATTGGAGACTAACTATGTGCAGCATACTGTTAGCCCTGTTTGTGTGACTACTGTGATCCAGGTCAGTGGGGTCGATAGAATCTAACTTGCATTGAGCGCAGGTGTTGATACATGAGGAGTCTTCCCAATTCATAATGGAATAGTTGAGAATAGCCATTATTATGGTTCTTTCTCAGACCTAATCTTCCCCATTACAGCACATTATGACAGTTGGGAAGTCTGCAGCCTGGTGGGTGATCTATCTCAAGGTGCATTTTGAATTCCACTTTAGCACAAAAGCAGTTGCTCAGCATAATGCATCTGATGTTATGCAAGTGCAATTAGCATGGGAGTGTACATATCCTTCAGGAATATGGACATACCTGTGGCACGTGTGTTCCAATAAAGGATAATGGGCAAGAGGTGAGGTATGTGTTATAACATGGTCATGGAGGTGTGCTCTTTGGAGTATTGAAACATGTCTCAGCCACTGCACAGATATGTTCTTCATGTTAGGGACTGACATATTGTGTCCGTATAGTGTTTCTGACATGTATCATTGTGTAGCGAGACCCGCAGGTTATTGCTTGGCTTTCCCTGTAACAGCAATGGTCCCTCACTTGAACCATGCATGATGAAGGCACTATAGGGGAAGCATGAGCTCTAGGCAGTATCCAGATTCCCAGGGGTGGCAGGTCCAGGCCCTGTCTGGCAAAGCATCATGGTATCTCAAGTATTTTATCCCAGGATGACAGATACTGGATACCCTGTGACATGCACCACTACACTAGACAATTGTGGAATACAATCCTTTTGTCCCTGTACTGCAGTATCATTCTGGCCAATGGCAGAATGCTACCCAGGCCTTGGGACATACCTGCATGGGCTACAAGACCTGACAGTTCCTACATGTGTTTCCATGCAGTCCAGGCTACTGCATCACAGGTCCTGCACCACAACATGGAATATGCCAGAGCCATGTGTATAGTTTAAAAGGTGGGCTGAGTGTATGGGTATGTGGCTAATTATGGCAGACAGGCAGCTGACAGTATGTATGCCCTCGTATAGGTCGGTATGTACCATAGTGCTAGAGTTTGCATTCATAAATGAGTACTGTTGGGCATGTTTCCAGTCATGTGTTCAGAGGTGTGGCACAATTATGCAAACTATATCATACGGTTTGTGTAATTCGGTGTCTGTCTCATCCTGCTTGGGGGGGTCACTTGTTTGGCTAGATACTTAGACACGTCTGTGAATGTGTGTGATTTCCGGTAGTGTGTGTTGGTGTCCTTACTGTATTCTGGTAAGGGTATGTGTTGGTTGTGTTGATGAGCTGCATGTGTTAACCTACACCTCATGACTGTACAGTCCAGTCATGGCTGTAGACTGGGTTGCCTTCCAGCTTACCCCTGCAACTGCATCCCAAACAATGTGTGCGGCGTGGTGTTAGGTGGATCTGGTAGTGTACATGGCATAGAGATTACATTCCCCCAGGATGGTGACATGCACAAAGCTGACATTAGGAAACACCAGTAGCTGACTAGTGGACATGCCTGTATGAGCAGTCAGTACTACAGGTACCAAGTACCGTATTTAGTTTATGTATTGCCTATGAAGATGTTTTAGACAGTGATGCTCACATGTACATATTTGTGTTATGGACATGACAACACTGGCTATTACGGAAACATTGTAGCTACCTTTAGCAGCAATCCTCCTCTGAGGAGCACATCACATCCTGTTAGTTGATTACAGATGATGCAAGTGTCTACAGGTCTGTTTCCTTCTCTGGGTATATACTCACATATCCACCAGGACCATGAGCTCTGTTGGGCACAGACACCCACTCTCCAAACAGAGTCATGTATCAATAGGCTCTGATGCCACTATTAACATGATCAGGATATAATCAGATAGTGTGAGCCATCATCTATGATGCAGCTATTGCACATGAGCAGCTGTCTCCTACATCTTACACTCCTACTGCAGATGTTAAACTGGAGTTAAAGATGATATGCAACCTGTTTCATTACCAGTGCTGTGCACTACCTTACATACAGTTTGTGTAGGTGGCTGTTAGGTTGGCAATGAGAGGTTGGGCTACACAAACCTGGTAGTTCAAACAGTGTGTCTGTACTCTCAATATCCACTCTATGTAGGTGTGCACAAAGCCATATGGCCCAGCCCTGTAACAAGGGTCACTACACATTTGCATAACATGTACACATGCACAGCTGTTATTGCTTGCAAACGATAGTAGAGAGGTGGATATTACATGTGTTATGTGCATGGATAGTTACCTGGCTCTTCCAATTATCTTTGGTATCATGCTGCTAACCTGTCAGATGAATACTAATGCTATGTATCCTGTCATTGAGTATTTTAATTGCCAATAGACATAACTACTGTTTGCATAACATAACAGAACTGCTATGTAGAATAGAATACAGATCTGCCTAGAATACTGTACATTACACAGTTATTGGCACAATATCCCACAATGCACACCATAATTGCATGGTAAGCCCACCTTTAACATGTTCATCTTACTTATACACCCATACATATGTCGACTGTTATAATATATCAACATATACTATCCCCTGTTACAGCATATACTTGTTGGACCAATCCTGACACTGACAATGGCTGGAAGTGAATTGGTGGGTTCCAAGCCCATATCATCCCGGAGTGTGCCATGTGACCTACATCAGTACACACATAGAATGCTACAAGCATTACTACTGCTCAACAATACATCGCTACAAGATAGCTATTTCCACTATATGCATTGATTACACTGTAATTCTTACAGTACAGATACTACATGTTACACATACCGTCTTAGTAAACAGACATACTACAAGTTATACATACCGTCTTAGTAATCGTAGGTGTTATTAACTGGTGTAATACTCATTTTCGGTTCGTCTTTCAGTGTCTTTTTTACTGTCCTACAGGTAGATAAAGATGGTCTGAATGTGTGACAAGGCAACCTTTTATAGTTACAGATCAGTAACGTACTATCCCGAGGACCAATTGGTGTTCCTAAGTAGCTAATTAGATGCACATCAGCTGCGCTGCTACTGCCTTAGCCAATACCATGGCTACAGTGGAGTATAATTGAGTACTCCACTTGGGTGTGTCCCTTTGCCTTACTTGTGAGGAAGACAGCATGGAACTTTTGCTTGGAATCTATTGCAACAGCTGTATGGAGATGAACAGTAATATATTGTGTGTAATGTCTAGAGGAGTTGCTCTAAATGTGAGTACTGCTGTCATATTTCTGAAAATTGCTACTTGTGCAGGGTTTGTCGGTACCTAATACTTCTGCATATGTTTCAGTTAGGCCAGGTTGTTTGATCAGCTCAAAGCTGCATAGCTATGCATATATTGTTAGGGGGTTTACAGTGTGCCTACCAGACATATTTAGTTTGGTGTTACTGTGTATCATACTGTGCTAATAATCAGTACTCAGTAAAACTTCCTGGTGTACGAATCTTTCAACCCTCTGAAACGGGATTAGTTCATACAAACCCTGTTACATCAGCAGCTGTTCAATTGTATAACGGCAACTATTTCACATAGGGCCATGATAGTGTGTCTGTGTCCGGGTATGTTAAGGTCTCAGCAGATGTTGTACAGTAGTTGCATAATTAGTTATGGTATGACAGTATGTATTGATGTAATTATTTTGGTTGTGGGGTAGATGTTGGTGGGTGTACATAGCACATGCAGGTGTGTAGGAACCCCTTTCATACAACATCTATATGTGTGTGGGTGTTCTTTCCCTATGTGAACACCTATCCCTTAGTGGACTAATACTATGGTAAATGCAGGCTGATTCATTAAGGCACTATTAAATGCTTCCTGTATAGCATGCAGGTACTGTTAGTCCTTGAATCCTCTTGGCAATAAATCGGAATGTAATAAAGATTTGCAAAATGAAAGCTGTCTGTGTAATTCTGTCATGGATATTTGCAGTCATTGCAGTTGTGTTGGTGACTGTGTCCATAGAACATATTTGTAATAGTGTATTGGCATATACTCTTCATATGTTATGTTCATATTTTTTGGGGGGGGGCAGAATGTGTGATTGCTATGGTCCATGCTATACTCAGATATGACCAATTCAAATGCTGTCTACAGACATGTATGTATGTGTATGTGTGTGTGTATATATATATATATATATATATATATATATATATATATATATATATATATATATACATATATATACATATATATATGTATATATATATATATATATGTGTGTGTGTGTGTGTATGTATATAGATATATACATTATTGCATATGTTTATCTGTACCTCCATAGATGTGTAGATGTTTTTAACCTATCGATATATCTAGATATATATGTAGACCTGTATATATTGACATGTCTCTATGTATCTCTCTCTGTCTCTCTCTCTATATATATATATATATATATATATATATATATATATATATATATATATATATATATATATATATATATCTATATATATGTGTGTGTGTATATATATATATATATATATATATATATATATATATATATATATATATATATCTATGAGCATACACCTTTAAATGGGTACATGGCGGGTTGTCCTGTTTCAACACATTCTTCCCTTTTGTGTTTTAACCTGTCTGCATACACAACTGGGATAGGTACATCCCAGGTAGCTTAGTGTTAGGTTACTCTGAGGATGGAGTACATGATTGCTGGTTTTACTCCTGGAAAGTGTTATTATTTTACTTCTCAGAGCAGGTACTGGTAGGGAAAGTGTGAATAATGCACATTTGCATGGTTGTGAGCAGGTTTGCCTGTGGTCTGCACGATGTTAAGCAAAGGTCAGACGTGTGAAGCGCTTCTCCGTTTACCGTGTTTCAGCGTCGCTTACCATCATGCAAACACGTGGAAACCTGCTTAGAACTGCTAAAGAGTGCTTTAATCCACCTGCATCCAAAAGCCATTATTCTGGCACTCAAAATAACCTAACAGCCCTTGCAGGTCTTGAACTGGGAAATATGAACACCACAGTCACTGATTTTACCACTAAGGCATCTGAGATATGTGTGAGTGTTATGGTGTTTAGAATATACATTGCACTACAGACATTCCTCACTACTGAAAACAAATGTGACTGTCAGTTGGTGTACATATGTCTGATACATGTTAATGTTCATATGTTTGTGAAAGCAGGTGTTGCAATGTGACATGACAGGGTGTATTATGAATGAGTAAGGTTCTTGCTTTGTGTCCTTTTTATATTGTCCCCATACTCCATGTATACCCCTCCAGTTCACTTATTGGACGTCCGACCCAGGCCCTCCTTGATGCATGATTGCATTACCCATCATTCCTTCCCACCCCAATCATCACATAGACAACAACCACCCCTTCTATGGTGAATTAGGTTAATATTAACTGTTATAATACCAGAGCTGCATGTGTTTTGTGTACACTCCAATTCCTTTGGAGTGCTTCTGTGTCATGAAGTGTGTTCATAGATGTTTATATATATGGCTATTGATGTAACTGTATAATATATATATATATATATATATATATATATATATATATATATATATATATGTGCAGACATCACTGACATATATTTCGTATTAGTTTGTAACAGTAATACATATGTAGACTGGAATGTGTTGGTTCACAAACTACAGTACATTACAATGTACTGTACATATGTACACAAAATCACTGTCCCATTTGTGATCATTACAGTGAAATGCATATGTTATAAGGTAGTCACAAGACTATGAAACATGTGTGCACCTTGAATGACTTAGTGGTACATCCCATGACTATAGTGTGCATGGTCCAGGGTTCAACACCTGCGATGCTTTACGAATGTTTTTTACTGCAGAATAAGGCTCATTTAAGCAGTGTACTCTCCTGCACTCATGGGTTTATATGGGTGATTCGAATGTTTATTATACAGACGATTACTACCTATATATGCAAGCTGTGGTTAAGGTATACTTTTGCACATGATAAACATCCCTGCCATTATTGGGATTGTAATCTCGAATGCACAGATACTATATGGATGCTGTAACCATTACACTGTTAACATTAACGTTGCTTCTGCCTATTTCCTATTTAGATGATTTCTATGTGTAAGCTAGGCTAAGTAAAGGGCAGAGGCCACCAAACTCACTGAGCTTCACGTACTCTTGAAATAACAACATATAACAAATGTACTGTGAGACAATACATTACATTCCTAACTACATTAGGCATAGCCCCTCACTGACACACTTCAAGGGAAACCTTGTTGTGTGAATGGGTAACAGAATATACATCCCTTGGATCATGTGCCGCAGAACCATACAGCCAGGGGGTGGGGGAGCCTGTCCAGTTTGATAGCTGCAGGACCTGTTGGGGGAATTGAATGGTGTTGAATTTCCACATTAACATACCCTCTTTAGTTCACTAAGTGCCCCTATCACCCTCCACAACTCCAGTCTTCAACAGCTTCCAGCAACTCTGCCTGGAATTGCTTCATTGGCTCTGTTTGACAGAGGCTCAGTTACTTCATTAATGGTGCGGGGAAGGCCAACACACTGTTGCTATGCTTCTAATTCTCCTTTGGCAGATAGGTAGTAGGCTATCTGTGAACCTCTAACGTGCAGGCCGTCACAGCCATAATATGTGAATAAACAGACTTCAGATCACAATATGCAGTGAGAACTCACCATGTAGTCAGGAAAGAGTTGAGTACAGCAAGAACATACGGAACACTGATACTTAGTCACTCCAAAAGCCTATCTTGGAAGTTAGAAGACTTGTATAATTTTATTTATTTTATTTTATTTATTTTACATTTGTTGACCGGGCTAGTCCAACTGGATATATGTCCATTTTCAGTAGAGGCCCGGGGAGAAAAGCTCCATATGTTGTACAAGTTCACAAAAAGGCATGAAAATATTACATGAGACACAAAGCAATTTAAACATATGATTTAAAAAGATAAAATAAGATACTAGAATTTAAAATTTTTTTTTTTTTTTTTTTTTATATAGTGAGCATTAGTCTGGATTATTGCAGGAGCAGAGTGAGCATTAGTCTGGATTAGTGCAGGAGCAAAGCCAGTGTTTATTGAGATGAGTCTTTAGTTGATTTTTAAAAATTTGGAAAGAGGTTAAAGAAGTGATATGAGAGGGTAGATTATTCCATGTTTTTCCAACAGAGTTGGAGAATAAACAGTCACCTGCATGATTGTGAGATTTACTAATGTTAATCAGGAGTTTGTTGGCAGAGCGAAGTTGTTTCAGGTTTTTGTATGGGGAAATAAGGCTAGAGAGTATTGGTGTATTGGTTGGCTGATATAGAATCTTATGAGCTATTAAGATTTGTTGCAGAACAAGTTGGTTAGGAAGTTCAAGCCAGCCTAGTTCTTTTAGGTTCTGGCAGTGATGAGTTCAAAAGGAGATCCTACAGCAAATCGAGCTATGTTATGATAGGATGTTTCAAGTTTCTTCATGTTGTTTTTGGAAAGATTAGTATAAATGGGACAAGCATAGAGAAGAGTAGAAATTAGGTGAGACCTAGCAATGATGGGTCTTGCTGTAGGCTAGGAAAGGTTTTATCTTGTAAAGGGATCCTATTTTTTATTTTTCTAATTTTATGGTGGTGTTGATGTGAGAATCAAAGTTGAGGTTATTATCAATGGTTATTCCTAATAGTTTTGTGGTTAAGTCAGGGAAATGAGTGTTCTGTCAGAGGATGTAAGAGTAAAGTGTGGTGTAGTCAAATTACGAGTAGGTGAAAAAAAGTAACAGTTTGGTTTTCTTGGGGTTAAGGAGTAGACAGCGGTCAGAGAACCATTGTTCTACAGTGTTAAAAGCATTTTGAGTAAGTGACTGGAGTTCTGTTAGAGAGTTAGCAGTACAGATTATAGTAGAATCATCTGCGTATTGAATACAGGTAGCATGAGGAATAGCAGCTTGAAGGTCATTGATAAAAATTGAAAATAGTAACGGGCCTAGGATTGAGCCTTGGGGTACGCCTATGGAGATAGGTAGAAGATTTGAAAGTGAGTTTTTCCAAAGTACTGCCTGCTTACGATTTTCTAGGTAAGATTCAAACCAGGATAAGGCTAGCTGGTCAAGACCAAAATATTTGAGAATATGTAGTAAAAGTTTGTGATTCACCATATCAAACGCTTTGGATAGATCGATAAAGACTGAGGATGATAAGTAGTTGTTGTTACGGTTAGTGTTAATGGAGTCAGTGAAGGAGAGTAAAGCTGTAGTGGTACTGTGTGAGGGTCTGAAACCATGCTGACAGTTAGAGAGTAGGTTGTTGTTAAGAAGGTGATTTAGTATTTGTTTGTGAATACATTTTTCCATAATTTTTGCAAGTGGTGAGAGTAGAGCTATTGGTCAAAAATTGGAAAACTCATTACAGCTGCCTCCTTTATGTAGTGGGATGATATGAGATATCTTCCAGAGAGAGGGAAGATTCCTTCCTTATAGATCTGTTAATTAGGATGGAAATAGGGTAGCTTAAGGCTTTGGCACCTACCTGCAGGAATTCTGCAGGCAGTTTGTCAGCAGAGGGAGTGGTTGGTTTTAGTTTTTGGAGCAGTGATGTGATGAAGGAAGTAGAGACAGGTTGTAAGTGGAGGGTAGGAGGTGGATTTGATATAGGTGGAAGTAGGTTTGACGATCAGGAGATAAATGACTAGCAAGTGTTTTGATAGTATTTGTGAAGAACAAGTTGAAATCATTTGCTGTTTGTTTAGGGTTATCTGGGTTAGAGTCCTGGGGATTAGGTGAAATGGAATGACCTGGGGATAGAAGATTGTTAATACTGTCCCAGAATTTTCTAGGTTCTTTATTAGTGTTATGCTGTAGCTGGAGGTAATAGTTCTTTTTGTCTGTTAGGATAGATCTTTTGGTGTTGTTTCTAAGTTCTCTGAAATTTTGGCGGTCAGTTAGATTTTTAGTGGTTCGCCATTTAGACCAGGATTTATTTCTAAGAATGATTTTATGCCTAGTATTATTAGTTAGCCAGGGTGCTATTTTTGTTTTAGTTCTGATGGTTCGTGTTGGGGCATGTTGGTCTAGAATTGATAAGAACGTAGAGTTAAAGTATTCTACTGCTTCATTAAGTGGGAGATATTTAAGTGAGGACCAATTTGTTTGTTTCAGATCAGCTTGAAAATGTTCAGGGTTAAAATGTTTTTGTTCAAGTGTTCTAAAGGTAGTAGGTAAAGTTAAGTTGGTTTTGTGTCTAATGACATAGGTTAAAGAATGGTCGCTTAGATCATTGGAAAGGTACCAGACTGGTAGGTTTGTTGAGGTGTGTTAATCAGAATCCAGTCTAGGATGGATTCATGGTTGTTGTATTTATCAGTTCTGGTTGGACAGTTAATGAGTTGAGTAAAAGCATATAGGTTTATGTGGGATGTGGGATTTATGCTATTACAAGAATTCCAATCAATGTTAAAGTCACCTAGAACTAGTGTTTCTTGGGGGAGGTTGTTAGACAAGTGGCTAAGAATACATTCTAATGTGTCAGTGTTATTTCCTGGGGGGAGATATACACAAATTATGTTGATAGCTTTATTAGGGTTAATTTGTAATTTTGAGGTGATTACTTCTGCATTTTGCCTTAGAGGAAGGTTCAGATTTGTTATACTAATTTGAAGTTGTGTTTTGTAGAGAATTGCTACACCTCCTCCCTTTTTGGTGTTACGGTCTACTCTGAGGATATTATAACCAGGAGGGGTAATTTCGTTATCCTTAATGGTCGGTTTTAGCCATGTTTCTGATAGGCATAGGATATCAAAATGATTAACATCTAAAAGGGCATGTAGTTGAGAGATTTTATTACAAATGCTCAGATATTAAGATGAGCTATAGTAAGAGAGTTGGCAGAAGTGTGTGATGATATAGGAGAGGTTTGTCATGTTTTGTGTGACTATTGATGTTTGTGGTAATTGGGCCAGGGTTAGGGTGAATGTCTCCATCCAGCAGTGATTGGAAATATAAGAAATATTCAAGCTGGCATTGTTTATATAAGATGTTGATATATTTTCTAGTTTTTGTTTGCTAAGCTTAAAGTAAGCAAGTTTGTGGTGTTTGGTAAATAGGTAATTAGGTTTGATAGTGAGATTTAAGGTGGCAGGAGTACACGGAGAGGATGGTGAAGTGGTATGTTTCGAGGGAAACACAAGAGTAGAGGGAGAGGATATTCATATGTGGTTAGGAAATAAGTAGTTACAAGAGGTATTAAGAGTGTTAAACAGATAGTTATCTGAAGGTATGATGGGAAAGATAATGTACCCATTCTGTATGTTAAAGGAAGTAACGGAGATAAAGAAAAATAGAAAGAAGAGGAAAGTGAAGTAGTATAAAGACTTTAATAGGTAGTGAGGAGGGTAGGTCTGAGTAAGATGGGTGTGGTTAAGAGAGATAAGGGTGAGGCCTGCTAAGGAGGAGATTATACTTTATTGGTAGGGGGTGTGTCAAGTGGGGGAATAAAGGTAGGACCCCTGGGGGCGGGTGGGAATTGGGGGCAGGGTAGGGGAGCGGAGTGAGCCCGAAGGGCGAACTGAGCGGGTAGAGACAAGAGAGCAGAGTGTGGATGAAGACAATCAGCAAAGTGAGAAAATCCGGAAGGTAAGTCTGGAAGTATGAGAGTTTAGCCACAGGTATAGACTCTGCTAGCAAGATGGTGAGGATGTTATAGGAAAGGAGATAATTAGGAATGGCTATTTCAAAAAGGAAGGAGTATAGACAGACTGAGGGAGCAGAGTAAGGCAAGCTAAAAGGGTTTAGCAGTAAGGAGTGAAGTACTAAGCAAAAGCCAAGTTTGGTCACCACCAAGGGTCTGGTACTATGGGGCTAAAGGTAGATGCCAAGCTACAGATAGATATTCAAAGTGAAGAGAGAGAAAAAGGGTGTAGAAAAAGTATATCAGACAATGCTAGACAGAGAAGAAAGGTTTCTAAGATGGTATGGCTGCTGGGAAACCTGTCTGGGTGGCTTAGTTTTCTAAGCACGGGTCATTACAACCATTATTTAACAATATATGTGTGCCAGTATCAATACATACTTTCACTGTCTTTCAGAGCTAATAGTCACTTTGGGAGCTGTTAGAGGTTTTCCTTTATTTTCCCTATTGTACAGTGGTATCCAGATGGGAAGATAGCAGATATTTGGTGCAGAGACAGTCTGGAGCACAGGTTAAGTACTGTAGATAAGGAAAAAGAGAAGGCAGTGAGGTAGGCAGCACTAAAGTATAACTGTAAGTTTCAAACACTCTAAAAATGGTAACCAGTAATATTACTTGGTATGCATAGATCTATACTTTTCTAATAGTATCAGGTGTCATTATATAAAACAAAACAGTTTATAACTTAACAGTGGACTAAGGTTTCAAAGGTTTGATAAGGACTAGCATTCATAGTAAGGGTTTCCTTATGTAAAGTGACTTTGCACAATAACATTGACTTCAAGACATTCTTACAGTCTCTATAACATTATGTTAATTAATAAAACAATATTAGGACTGTTTAATTACCAAACAAAACCTAAATTCACAATTACACAGGATTAATTAGTTATCTAAGAGTGTTCAAATTATCAAATGATGCTTAACCTCAACAGTTTACAGCTTAAAATAATTAGTTGTGTCCTGGATTGTAAGGAAAAGCATCCGTTGACTGACATACACTACAAGCCTGTGTGAGACTAGATATTTTTGAAACAGATAGCCTAGAGTGTGCAAGTTAGCCAGTTTGTCGACTAACAGGAGAACAGCAGGAAAGTTAATTTATAAAAGACAACATATTCTGTTTGAGTGTTATAGGTCTCAGCAGCGTCGCTGAAATGTGAGTTAGGTAAGGAGTGCCCTTATCTTTATAATCAAAAGCAATTAACAAGCCAAATAACATAAGAATAAGGTCGCAATAAAATGGAACTAATTCTATAAGGTAATATATAAGTAAAGGTAAACTATTCTGTTATTACGTACTGGATTCATAGAACAACATCTGAATTATCAAACAGATATACTAAGTTAGGTAAAATTAAGGGCAGTAGACGTGGAAAACACTATAGCAGTGGTCGGGATACTAAAAAGCATCTCAACTTGAAATATAGTGTTTATATACAAAGTGAAATGCTGGTTTTAACTGAAACTCAGTACAACCAGTCAGGGACTCAATAATTTACTTAGCGCACGGGAGACGCTACAGCAGTGGTCGGGATACTAAAAAGCATCTCCGCTTAAAATATAGCGTTTATATACAGAGTGAAATGCAGGTATGGACTGTAAATCAGTACTGCCAGTCAGGACTCAGTAATTACCTTAGCGCACGTGGCAAACGCTACAACAGTGGTCAGGATACTAAAAACATCTCAGCTTGAAGTAAGGCGTATAGACAAAGTGAAATGCTGGTTTGAACTGAAACTCAGTACAATCAGTCAGGCGCAACTCAGTAGTTAACTTAGCAAAATCAAAGTATAGTCAGCGGAGTTAGCACGAAGCAGACGCAAATAAATTGTTATAGAGCTGTATTACTTGGGCCACACTTGTAACATCAGCGGCAGATTAAGCAATTGTAAACTGTTAAAATCAATTTAGGCATATGGTCCGTTCAGCGACTCGCTGCGAGCATCAGAAGGTAATAATCCTATAAGAGCAAACAGTGTACACCATTCAGGGAGCAGAGAGTTGTTTTGTAAGTGGCAAGTAGCAGAAAGCACAAGTAAGGGTAGTAGGATGTAACCAAATAGATTCCAACAGCAGTCAGAACAAGTAGATAATAGTTATAGTGAGCAGACTGGACTAAATTGTGGCAAAGTGTACTCAGCAAAAATCGCTACTATACGATATTTATAAGTTTAAGGCTTTTTATTGCTTACAAGTAGGTTACCTACAGGGAAGATGAAAAACAAGCACAGATGGGGAACATGCATGCAATGATACCATATCGGCCTATGTGTCAGCCTTAGGCTTTGGAATACTGGCCAAGGCTATTGGTGCCCCACAGTGCCTTATTTAGGAGAGTCTTGAAGGTGAATACCAGCTCTGTAAACAGCACAATAGCAGATTCAATGAGGATTATGCTACTCAACACCAGAGGTTGTGATCACAACATGCATGCACTCAGAGCACTCCTTAGGATGGACAACATCAACATCTGTGCATTAACTGAAATTTGTCTTAAGGCTCCTGAGAGCACACCAGCACTACCAGACTACAACCCATACCACATATTTCAGCCACAGAACATGGACTGACAGACATGGAGGGGCCGTATCCATATTCGTCAGGGATACCTAAACATCCAGGTTAGTGTGGCAGCATGATACCTCTGTGATCATCCATGTGCAGCTAAAATCAGCCACAACTGCAATGTGGAATGTGGCCTGTTACAGATCACCCTCCATGATTCAGGACCTTCACTCCATCTACCTGGAGAAAGTGGAGAGCACGACAGTCCTAACGCACACCCTGGCATTGGTCAATGTCAACTACCATACCATTAACAGGGAAACGTACTCCGGTACTCACTTTCAGGACCAGCGCTTCCTGGAATGTATCACCTCATATGCCCTGTATCAAGTGGTAACCTCCCTAACGTGGGGTGGAAACTACTAGATGTGGTCAGCATCAACATGGGCAACAGGTGCACCACAGTGGAGGTTAACCGATCACTGGTTAGATCGGACCATGAACTGTTCACCGTTTCCACACCCTAGCATCTCCCCCACCCACGGATACCACAGTGTATACCTTTCCTACAGCTAAATTTACACTACTAGTGACAGGGGTGGGGGGTTTTCACATCCTCCACACTAAGTGGAAATTGCTCAAGATACAGACGGATTTACAAATGCAGTCTAAAAGCACCTATATGGATGTATGGATCATGCCATCACTGGTAAACCAAGACTCACTCCTCCTGACAAGGACTGGTGGACCTCTGTAATAAACAGGCTATACTACAGAAGTAGGATAGTGTTCCAGACACACAGCAAATCTCACGAAGGGCAGACATCTGTGACCACTATTAGTATGATATGTAGGTCCCTCATGACATCATCCAAGGCTAACATCAGCAGGAGAATACGCAAAGATTTGAAAGATAACCACAAAGCCTTCTTTGGCTATGTCAAGGATCTACATGGTGACACACAGATTTGCACTGTGCCAGTGAAATATAGCACAAAATATGCTGACCCTACTGATATCGCCAACATCCTTGCAGATACATTCGGTGCATACTTCACCCCCTAAAGAGCCCACAACACTACCCGAAAGGTACAGTATCCCAACCGTTAGAGACACACAGGTGGAAATGGCCCTCTCTAACAGCAGAACACAGCATCAATGGAGGCAGATGTTGACCGAGACAGCATCTTGCAAATTGTACAAGACAACCTGCCCCCCACCTAATTAAGCATTCCTACCTCAGCCTCTCCACAGGCTGCATGCCCATACAATCACACGTGGCAACGGTTATTCTACTCCATCAAGCTGAAATCACAACTGACCATGGTAATTACCACCCCGTAAGCCTGACTAGCCTGGTCTGCAATGGTATGGTTTGCATCCTCATGGCACTCGTTAACAATGACATTGGTAACCTTCGAACACGTGACCCAACCCAGGTCAGCTTAGTTGAGTGCAGTTCATGCCTACTGAACCTGTTTGATGTCTTACATACAGTCACCAAGACATTAGATTACATGGGAGGTGGTTTACACATACTACCTGGACCTCACCAAGGCTTTTGACACCATGCCCAACTCAGGTATTATTGATAAACACACCAGCCTGTACATTCACCCATACATCACAGGTTGGGTTGCCAATGGGCTTACACACAGAACCCACATGGTACGACTAGCGGTCTCCAGGTCCAACTCTTGAACAGTCACTACTGGTGTCCCACAGGTCTCAGTCCTGGGAGCCCTACTGTTTGGCATATACGTCTCAAATGTACAGGCAAACACAGGTGGACTACGGCAGACCATATTTGTCAATGACTGCAAACTGGGAGCCATGATTGATAGTCCAGCTGACACGGACATCCCTCAAGGGGCCTCACAGAGAATGTCACAGGGTGCCAATGACACAGCCTCCAGCCAAGTGCCACTAACTGCATAGTCATTCCATTGTGGAATTGGCACCCACATATTAACACATGAATGGCAGCCACTTTAATACAGATGAGGTAATGGGGTATCTGGGGACTAAGGTAAATAGTGATCTCCCCTTTGACAATCATATCTCCACAGTAGTTAGGACATCCTTCTATGTAGGCCATCTGATTACTATGGGATTCCCATCTAGACATACTGGGGTTATAGTGCCCCTTTACTAATCACTCATCATTCGCATTATAGGGTATAACCCATGTGGGATGTACCTCAGAGGACACGTCCAATAGCTGGGGGGGTCCACGAATGTACCTCACCAAGGGGAATACTGGCCTCCAACATATGGCCTATGCAGCCAGACTGAATAAACGCCTGCTTTATTCAGTGGCATCTCATTTACCCAGAGATGATCTCCGTTGGCCAACACAGCCATGTCAAACTCAGGATTGATGGATATGCTCCACCTATGGGAATCCATGTCACAGTGAGCCACACACTGTAGTGAGCTGACCTTGCCACAACAATAACTGGAGGATGCTGGAGGGACAGCTTCCTGTCACAGACACTCCCCAAACTTTGGAACAACATCCCTAACTACATTATACAGAGCCCCTCACTAACACTCTGCAAGAGAAACCTTGAAGGGTGGATGGGGAACAGTAGATGCACCCCAGAGATCCCAACATTGGCTCTGCTCCACAGAGGTACTATTAATGAATCAATGGGGTGGCAAAAGCTGACACATTTTGGCTGGCCTTATGAATGGCCTCTGGCAGTTGGCCAAGTACATACCTATGAATCTATACATACAGTATCTGTATATGCTGATAGCTTAATTTACTGTTCAGGTGTTGACTTACCTTGTACCAATGACTGTTGTGTGTGCAATAGTTGAGGGCTGCTTATGTTGGATGCACACAGTAGACTGCCTATACATGACAATTTACAGGTAGTCTTGTGTGTGTTCCATCCATATTTACTGTGTGTGCATGTGGAGAAAGGTATCAGTCCCTAGGTGCCTATACTGTCAGTGTGTGTGCTATACGTTCCCTCTTTGCCAAGGCATGGGCATACTGGGCATGCCTTCATCTGCAAACTGGGGCTGGCTCAGGGTGTTCCTGGTCTGAGTACCTATGTGCCTGTGGGGCCCTTGGCAATGGTGGTGAGCTGTGAGGGCCTTCATCATTCAGTCCCTTCTGCACCTGTTTCTGCAGGACCATATTGTGTAGCATGGCACACATTATGAAGATGTGGGCACATGTGCCTGGAGAGTACTGCAAGGCTCCACTAGATATGTCCAAGCAATGGAACCATGATTTCAGCATCCCAAACAAATGCTCTATGATGATTCTGGTTTGTGTTTGTGCCTCATTATGGTGTTCCTGCATGAGTGTGTGTGCATTTCTGATGGGAGTCATCATCTACGGTTCCAGTGCATAGCCAGCATCCCCCACCAGGTGGCCATTTGAGATGTCCCCCCTGGCAAATAGCTGATACAGCTGTGAGGCATGCCAGATGTGGGAGTAGTGATAGCTTCCAGGGATGCCAGCACAGACATCCATGATAATGCCCTGGGCATTGCACATGACCTGGCAGTTGATGGAGGAGTATCCCTTGTGGTTTATGTAGTGCCTACCCTGCTCACCGGGTGGTGACTTGATGTGTATGTGAGTGCAGTCTATTGCACCCAGTACCTCTGGGTATTCAGCCACATGGTGGAAGAGACGCATATTGCTGGCCAACTCCTCCTGCGTTCGAGGGATGTATATGTGCTCATTGGCATGTGGTAACATGGCATCCAGGAACTGGTGTAGTACCCTGGATGCTGATGCCTGTGAGATACCCATGATATCCCCAGTTGGTCTTTGAAAGGTACCTGTAGCTAGTATTCTCAGGCTTACACATACCTTCGTATCCACTGGGATGGGTTCCCCTCTGTTTGTTCTGGCTCTGAGACGTGACCAGCACAGCTCCACAAGTTGCTGTAGAGTGTCCCTGTTAACCCTGTAATGCTCTACTATCTCCAGATCATGTAGCCCCTGGTAGGTTACCCTAGGTCTGAACACTTTCCTCCTCCTCTGGTGCCTGCGGTGGTTGTGTGTTCATCCTCCACACCACCTTCAGTCTCCAACACATGCTGGTGGATCAAAGCTATGGCAACCCCTAATATGTACATAATAAAAGTTCCCTGTCTGTATACACCACTGGTGCAGAGTGTATGGGAATGCACAAATGTATGTGAGGTGCGTTCACACTTTATAGTATTGTGCTATGGATGCTACTGAGGTAAGTGGGTGTGTATGAGCTATTCCAGCTGCTGCATGTCTTAATTATGGGTTTTGCAATGAGTACTGCATGTGTGGGGCCTTTACTGTGGAGATCTACTTGCCTGCCTTGATTAATCTGTTGACCTTTAATTCACTTTTAGACTTGGATCTTCTCCCATTATCAGGCATGCATCCACCTGCCATCTTTCTTGTTTTGTACTTTCCCTACCCAGTCATGGCAAAATGTGCCTTGTAGCTGATATACTGCATATCGCCTTTGTTCTGCTTTGACACTTTGCTGTTTTCTTTGCAGTACAGCCCCTCCCCTTCCCTGTTCTGCAGGTAGCTGCTTGCAGCCTTGTTAGCTGTTGTCTATGGCCCACTGTAGGCTCCTAGGTGTTAATTAGTCATTTGTACTCCAATTTCACTGCTGCAGCATTTCCTTATTTCTTTCCTATATCCTTCCTGTTTCAGCTGCAGTGCGCATTGCGCATACCAGTTTACCAGGTTTACGTGCGTTTTCATCTCCGTTCACATGCATACTTGGTTACCTTGTGCACTCTCAGCTAAGCATAGCTATGGGCAATTCGACACACCCCTATCCTGCAGCTTTGCCTAGCTAGGGGCAGATTGGTTTAGCAATGCTCCAATGTACTTACAGCAATGGCGACACACCCCTCTCTTGATGTCACCTTTATCTCAAGGGGTCACCTCGGTGTTATAACGCTACGCTGTGAGGTGCATCCTTACACCAGTGGGGAATCTGCAATTCACTATTATTCCTCTCACTTGCATGGCATTGCCTACTAATTCCTAGCTACTGCGCATAACACTGTCACTGCCCCTTAGCAACCCTTGCGCCATGAGTATGGTGTAGCATGCCTGCCATTGACTATTATGGGGAAATCGTGATATGTGTTTCATTGCGGTTTTATTCTATATTTTTATATATTCCTTGCGATCCCCTTTACGCACCACTGCCCTGCGCTTCCACGTCGTGATAGTGCGACTATATATATTAAATGTTAATTTTATATTTTGTACATTTTTTTATGCCAATGACTATATATTTAGCCATTGGCATATATTAACAATATAATACATGTGTTTGGTCAGCTGTCCTGGCTCCGATTTTATGTTTGCAAAAATGTAAACCATTTTTTAAGGTTTACATTTCTGCATGCTTACACTACGCCTGCACCACTTCCTGACTCTCTACATACCTTCATTTGCATGCTACACTGCTGCAAATGGGGTAATTAGCATTCAAGGCTCAGGAGTTGTGCGAGCGTAACGTACGCAGGTAGTGCACGTGGGAACGGCTCGTACCTGAATCGCTCGGTGGCCATCTTTGGTGTTAGAATGCCGATTCTACACCTGAACCTGGCGCAAGCTTCATGAATCCCGGATTTAGTCTAATCTTTATAGTCCTAGGTATTTCTATAAAAAAACATACTGCTAAAGTAACTTACTTACATAGAGCAAGGCAGTGCTGAATTGAATATCAAGACAAAAATGCTTACAGTCTCTCTGGTTCTCACTGTTTAAATTGCTATTGCAGTTCTGATAAAACACTACAGAATTTTTTTACACTTCCTGGAGTTCCCAGGCTGACACATTAACTATATTTACATTCTTAACATCTCCCTTTTGTTATCTTCCAGCTGGTCAGGAACAGAGCAATAAAATACATTTGCATGTTTAAGTCTAACAATTTAACTCTTGGTTAAAACAATAGAAAGAATTTCTTCATCTAGACTATTCAGCACCACTGTTCCCTTAAAAGGGTCACCACATGCTTTTACTGGGTCAGTAGAGAGCACTGTTGCCACATTTTTGTAACAGCAATTCTTTACATTTAAAACTCCAAGCCTGTAGTTTACATTTATATTTACAAATTATAGAATTATGTATCAAATTCTATTTGACTAGGCTGGCAGCCTTTACCATTCTCTACCAGTCTTCACATATCTCCCCCCCTGGAGAACTCAAGCTAGTTTTTCAAGTGACCCTTGAGAAACGCTGCTTGAGAGGGTTAGGTCTATCTAAGTGTACCTCACCCCATTCCCTGTCTTGAGAGCCCATCTGCATTGGCATTGCTATTCCCACTGTGGTGCTGCACTGACATATCATATGCTTGCAACCCCAGGCTCCATCTTAGCAACTTGGCATTTTGCTGACTGGCTCTGTTTAACCATGTTAGAGGGTTGTGATCTGTCAATTTTCTTCCATACAGATAAGGCTGAAGTTTCTGCAGTGCCCACACTATGGCTAGACATTCCTTTTCTACAGCTGCATAGCATTTCTCCCTGGGTTGGAGCCTATGATTGAGATAAACCACTTGGTGCTCTTCTCCCTCTGAAGAAATCTGTCTATGTACAGCCCCCACCCCATGGTTTGAAGCATCCACTTTCACAACAAATGCTTTGCTGTAATCTGGACTGGCTAACACAGGGGGTCCTCCAAAGCTTCTTTAAGCTTCTGAAATGCCTGCTCACATGCTTGGGCCCACACTACCTTATCTGGCCTGTTCTTCCTTGTCAGTTCTGTGAGGGGAGCAGCTATAGTACTATAACTGGGGATGAACTTTCTGTAGTACCTTGCTGTCCCTAAGAATGCCCTCACCTGCTTTGTAGTAACAGGTGCAGGCCATGCCTGAATGACTTCCACTTTGGCAGGTTCTGGCCTTATCTTACCACTCCTCACTCTATGTCCTAGGTAGGAGATCTCTGCCATACCCACCTGACATTTGCTCGGCTTAATGGTCAACCCTGCCCTTTGTAGTTTGCCCAGCACCTCCCTGACATGCTGAAGGTGCTCTGGCCAGGAATGGCTGTAGATGGCAACATCATCTAGGTAAGCAAGGGCAAACCCTCCTGCTCCTGCTAGGATATTGATATTCCTCCAAATAATATAACAGAATGCTAGAGCAGGGTCGAGCTGGCCTCAAAACGCCCGCCTGCATGGCCCGCCAGCAGCATAGAATTAGATATCAACTCGAACGCAACTAGGATATTACCTACCAGCCTCTGGAAAGTCACTGGGGCATTCTTCATCCCAAAGGACATCTTTGTGAACTCATACAAGCCAAAAGGAGTCACAAAGGCTGACTTCTCTCTAGCACTGGGAGTCAAGGGCACCTGCCAGTAACCCTTGGTAAGATCAATGGCTGTAAGATACTTAGCCCCATCCAACTGCTCTAGGGCCTCATCTGTACTAGGCATGTGGTAAGCATCCAACTCTGTGTGACTATTTCATTTCCTGTAATCCACACAGAACCTGGTGCTGCCATCCTTCTTTGGCACCAGCACCACTGGGGAGGCCCAGGGACTATTGGACTCTTGAATCACCCCTAGTTCCAACATCTCCTATACCTCTTCCCTCAGCATCTGTCTGACTCTCTCAGTCATCCTATAAGGGGCCTACCTAATAGACCTTTGGGGTTCTGTATCCATCTGATGCTGCACCAGAAGGGTGCACCCTGGTTTCCCAGTGAACATGTCCCCAAATTCCTGCAACACTGCTTGGATTTCTCAAACCTGGGTAGGAGATAGCTGCTGGGATATTGCTACCCCTTCCACTGAGATGTCAGCCTGAGCCTCACTTGAGGAGATTAGTCCCCAGATCTCCCTCAGACTCCTCCTGCAATCCACTGCAAATGCTCAGCACAAGGGTCTCCCTATCATGGTAAAGTTTCATCATTTTAACATGGTACAGTTTGTTCCCCTGCCTGGCAGTTCCACCATGTAGTTAACATCACTTACCTTTCTTATCACCTTGTATGGACCCTCCCAAGCTGCTTGCAGTTTGTTGTGTCTGACAGGAATGAGAACCATTACCTGCTGCCTCACAGCATACTCTCTAGCTCGAGAATTCTTGTCATACCACATATTTTTCTGTTGTTGGGATTCTGCCAGGTTCTCCTGGGCCAAGCCCATGAGTTCCCTAAGCCTTGTCCTGAGGTTTACGACATGTGCCACAACAAACTCCTTGTGAGACTCACACTTACCTTCCCACTCATCTCGAATTAAATCTAGAGGTCCCCTCACCCTATGTCCATATAGCAACTCAAAGGGTAAAAAACCTGTGGATTCCTGGGGAACCTCTCTGTAAGCAGACAACAGATGGGGCAAATATTTGCCCCACTCCCTCTTAAACTGATCTGCAAATGCCCGTAGCATGGACTTGATTGTAGAGTTTAACCTCTCAACAAGACCATTAGTCTGGGGATGGTAGGGGGTGGTCTTCATGTGCTTCACCCCACTGGACTTCCACAGACAAGCCAGCAGGTCTGACATGAAATTGGCACCTTGGTCAGTCAGTATTCCTTTTGGGAAACCTACCCTGCTGAAAATATCTAACAAAGCATTTGACACCTTCTCGGCCTCAATGGAGGACAAAGCCACTGCCTCAGGGTATCATGTAGCATAATCCACTATCACTAGGATATACTTTTTCCCTGTGTAACTTGGGGTACTCAGAGGAGCCACAATATCTATAGCTACCCTCTGAAATGGCTCCTCAATCACAGGCAAAGGCATCAAAGGAGCTCTCACTTTGTCTCCTGCCTTGCCTACCTTTTGGCACTGCTCACAGGTCCTGCAGTACCCTGTTACATCTCTGGAAATTCCAGGCCATTAGAAGTTTTGCATAATACATCTCTTTGTATGTTTTATGCCCATATGACCTGCAAATGGAATTTCGTGGGCTATGGCTAGAAGTGCCAGATTGTAGGCTCTAGGCACTACCAACTGCTGTACTATGTCACCTTCTAGCTCTCCCTCAGGGGTTGACTCTCTGTATAGTAACTCTTTGTCCCAGTATACAAATTCCCCCTTTCCTTAAGAATCAGGTGCCTCCCTAGCTACCTGCCTCAGGCCTTGCAATGTAGGGTCTGACAGCTGAGCCTGTCTCAACTCTCTCCTTGTAACCCTTCCCAGCTCCCATTCCACAGAAGTCTGGCATCCTCTGACAGTGGTGCCTCACTGTCAGCCTAGGTACTACTACTCACCTCTACCTTTGCAGTTACCCTGTCCAAGGGAACATCAGTACCCACAAGCAGCTGTGGCTCACTTTCAGTCTCACTGCTACAGCATAGCTCACTCCCTGAAGTGACCACCTCACCAGTCCTGGCTGCAAGTATGCAGTCTGCCTGTGTCTTCTCCAGACTACCAGACCCACATGCTTGTCTCCTAGCCTTACTGCGTGTAAATGCATAAGTACATGGTACTGCCTCATCCAAATCCTTCCCTCACAGGACATCTGCAGGATGGTAGTTTAGTACCCCTGTTGTCTCAAGACAACATACTATTGGCATTTTGTCTTTCCTACTTACTGGCTCCCTCACCTTTGGTTCCCCACCGTGCAGACCTGTATGCCACATGGCCCTACTGGTTGCATTCAAAACATTTAACCCTAGCTCCTGGACGTGTACCTGGATTAGTGGCTTCCCCTGCTACTGGTAGATTCTGTTATGGTAGTCTGTGCTGCCCACCATGGGTTCCTTTAGATCTGTGAGCAGTACCAGGGGTCCCCTTCCTGTGCAGGGCTGCCCTGCTTGCCATGTATAGGTCTCCCTTCTTCCCCAACTCATCTGAAGTAGCACATTTTCTATCAGTTAACCAGATCCTCATGTCCTCAGGCAAAGTGCTAAGGGCTTGTTCCCTCACCAGAAGGTCTGCCAGCCTTTCAAAAGTGGTGACCTGCCATACACTCACCCAGCTATGAAAATAAGTGTTCAGTTCAGCAAAATATTCACATACATTTTCATCTATCTTGTGTTTATGCTCACAAAACTTTTTCCTATACATTTCAGGTGTTAGCTTAAAACATTCTAAAAGACATTTTTTTACAGTAGTATAATCAAAATAGACAGTCAGACATTTTTGATAAAAAAGTTACAGCTTTCCCATGGAGTAAGGGGGTCAGGAACTGTACCCATAGCCTTTGGTCAACGCTATACTGTTTGCATACCCTCTCAAACATATGAATGAAACTATCAACATTATCCCCCTCTTTAAATTGCGCAAGGAATTTACTGACTTGTTGTGCTTCTGGGGTCCAGTTACTCCCTTCTCCATTACCTCCATGACTTTGGTGAAGAGTCAGCATTTCCCTCTCATGCCTCCTCTGAAGCTCTTTTTCTTCAGCTTCTATCTCCAAATGGCTGGCCTGCACCTCAAGTCTCTTTAGTTCCAGCTGGATTTTTAAGTCCACTGCAGAAAGGTTGAGCTGTCCATTCTCTGAGGATAGTGTATCTCCACTGCCAGTCTGATTGTACTCCTGGATGCTGTTTTCTGATGCAGCTGTAACCAAGGCTGCAATCAGGTCTGACTTAGTCAGGTTTCCCTGCACCAGTCCCCTAGTCCGGCACATCTCCACCAGCTGGCTCCTTGTCAGCTTTCCATACTCCTCTGCTGACATGCTGCCTGCTCACCCTGACTAACTAAGCTAACAAAAGAAATAAAACAATTGTGATCTGAACTCTGAGTATTCACTGTGTGGCTGATTTAGAGTGCAAAACACCTTCAGAGATCACTGTACATAAGCTACAGGATTCACTTTACCCACACCACTACAAGCCAATTAGTATTTGCCAACTAATTAATATGTGATGTGGATATCCCGCCGCTGCCAACCCATATGTGACGCCCGTGCCCTAGCCCAGCAATCAAGGAGCCTCAATCCTCACCATTAACACCAGAGAGGATTTCTCATATATGAGGAAAGGATAACAAATACACACAGTAAAGTGCAATTTCCCTTAAGTGCACACAGAGATCACAGTCTGGGGCTGGTCGCTCCCTTGCTCCCCAGGTCCCCAATAAGACTCCCCACTGGCACAGCTATAGGGTCCAGATCTCAGCCTAGCTGGTAAGCTAACCTCCAGTACCCTCTCTGTCCAACCAGTGCTTCATGTCCCTGCCCAAGTAGCTGACACACACACGTACACACTTTGAGATAAGTATTTATACAACTTCACAGACACTCCTGGGAAAGGCTGACACAGATTCTCAAGCTGTGTCAGTTTACCCAGACTATATGGTTGTAATTACTGCCACCACCAGCTAATATTTATCAGCTACCCAAAGGCCCTTTAAAGGGTGTCCAATTATTACTGTGCAATACTATTATCCTATTGGTAAGTTTGACTAAACAGTCTAAGGCTTATTAGAGTGGCCTTGTACAATAAACTCTATAAATATGCAATGTACTCTAGAGCTTAACTTGTCTCTACACAAACCAGCCACAGGTAAAAGGTTTTTAAAGTATTTAATAATAAATAATTAAAACACAAGACAATACTACTACACCACGGTGCTATTCAAGACTTCAGTGATCACACAGAAACTTAAAATAATTCTGTAATACAGTTCTGATATAACAGAAAAACACTTAGTCTAATCTTTATAGTCCTAGCTATTTATACAAGAACACATACTTCTAAAGTAACTTTCTTACATAGAGCAAGGCAGTGCTGAGTTGAATATCAAGACAAAAATGCTTACAGTCTCTCTGGTTCTCACTGTTTAAATTGCTATTGCAGTTCTGATAAAACATTACATCATCTTTTTTACACTTTCTGGAGTTCCCAGGCTGACACGTTAACTATATTTACATTCTTAACATCTCCCTTTTGTTATCTTGCAGCTGGTCAGGAACAGAGCAATAAAAATACATTTGCATATTTAAGTCTAGCAATTTAACTCTTGGTTAAAACAACAGAAATAATTTATTCATCTAGACTATTTGGTACCACTGTTCCCTTGAAAGGATCACCACATGCTTTTACTGGGTCAGTAGAGAGCACTGTTGCCACATTTTTGTAACAGCATTTCTTTACATTTAAAACAACAAGCCTGTAGTTTACATTTATATTTACAAATGATAGAATAATGTATCAAATTCTATTTGACTAGGCTGGCAGCCTTCACCCTTCTCTACCAGTCTTCCCAGTGACCATCTGGCAAAACATCTCCAAAGCTGACTTTGCAGCCATGGAAACAGGGGCAGATGTCTTCACTGCACCCATGGCAATGGGATGTAGCTGCATGACTGTGGAATCATACACATAGGCACTGTACAAACAGGTACATGAATGCATGCTACTAGCCAAAGCCAACAGAACCCAGACACTGTCTTCCAAACACTGGGAGACAATGTGATGGTCCCCTGCCATTACTAAAGTGTACATCAGAAGGAGGATACTGTTGCAGGGAAAGGTGGTATCCCATGACTGTTGATCTCCCTTATTATCCTCAAACACAACTTTGGATCACTCATGGAATATCCGACAGGCATCTATGGCAGTAGAGATGCAGCAAACACTGAGAGTCACAACAGCCTTTGATAGTTACATCAACAACCTCCACAGTATTAAACACAAGTGCTGGAAGTTACTGAGCAATGCTAATACCTATCCTGAGACAACAGATATTGGCCACAGTCTTGGCAACAAATTCAGTGCCAACTTTACCCCCCCCCCACACAAGTGAAGTGCTGAGTGAATGTGTTCTCACATGCTGTATCCCATTTCCATTCTAGGCATCTGTGTGTCACCAGGATGTGGCGTTGAAGCATCCACCATGTCATAGGCAGGGCAAAGTATGTGCATGTTAATCCCCGGTCTGTAACACAGTGATTGCATATACCTCACAGGTTTTAGGGCTGAGGGTTGCACATTGGTATATGTTGATTTACAACATCTGTTGTAGAATGGTGAATGGTACATGTTCTGGTTTGGGCACACCTCTGATAGATAATAACCACAGTCACAGGGGATATTCATCAACCAAACACACTGGGATTATTATTCACACACACACACACACACACACACACACACACACACACACACACACACACACACACACACACACACACACACACATTTGCCAGTACTGAGATCCATAGGTTCATTGCTTCACAGGTGTGTAGTAGGTGAATGGGCCTGAAGGTTCTACAAAGCTAGACCAAGGGAATACCCTGGCATCAGGCCACAAGAAAACAGTTCCCAATGTGGCTCAGGTGTATAGTCACTGGAGTGGTCCCTAGGGGTGGGTATTGTACTCTCCATCTACTCATCCAGATTTCTATATTCCAGAACATGGACAGTTATGGAAAGGGTTGTGCACATGTCCCACATGCATGTTGTTTGAAGTGTTTAAGTGTGCTTGAGGTCTCTGGGGCATGTTGTGTGGACAGATTGGTATCTTCTGATGTAGCATTCCTGACATCATTTGGTGAGACCTGGCTATGTAACTGAGGTAGTGATTGCACCTACATTGACAGTATGATACGGGTATTCATTGGAGTTATTGGTGTCTGTCCATACAGGGCATGTGTATAAGGCATGGTATTCCCTTTGCGGGGTACATTTGCAGACTCTACAGTTGTTGCAGGCATCCAGTGGGGAACATGGCAAAAGGGCCACTGTACACATTGATTGGGCTATTGAGGGGATGGAACAGGGTGCCATGTCCTTTTACTTGCTGGATAACACACATTCAGGGGAGATATAACACATCATAGTACTTTCTGATGTCAGTGGCACTATTGTGGTCAACAGGCATGTAGTCCACTGCAGGAGAGTGGTCTCTGCGTATTAGAAGAGTTGCCTATATTGTTCAGTAATCCATATTGCCACATAGTCATTACACATGGCACTAGACATTTAGGGCTGTGGATTGTCTATACCATCCTCTACAGTATTTTACAACTGTTAACCTTGTAATGTGGACATTGGGACATATACTAGGTCCTCAACATAATAATTTAGCAAAATCCAACCCCCAATGCATCCTGTTATTATACAATCACACCAACCCCCACACAGGATACTGATGACAGACACACACACCCTTGCCAATACTGAGTTTCAAACCCCTACCTAGCTATGTATTACTACTACAGTGTTATGCATTTATTCCATGCATCACAGAGCTTATAGGATGGATGCTGTTCCAAGGTACTTCTAAGGTGAGAAACATCACCAGCCCTTGTAAATACTGGCATTGGGTGATGTAGTGAGTGAGAGATTCCATAAAATATTTTACCCTACACACATTTACATTTGCCAGGAGTGAGGTTCAAATCTCTATCAAACTCTCATTTCGGACCATCATGGTTACGCTTTTACCACATGCACCACTGACCTTACATGGTTTAGGGCTTCCAACAGGTACTTCTAAGGTGAATGATATCTGCAGGACTGCTAAAGTCAGGCACTGAGATGTGTACTGAGTGTAAATGGAGCCAAAATCTTTGAGGTACAGACATATAGACGCATGCAAACACTTGCCAGGAATGAGATTCAAACCCCTACCTATGCAGTTATTGCTACTACATTGTTCCGCATTTATCACATGCACCACAGAGCTTACATGTTGGGGAACTGTGCAAAGGTATCTTTGAAGGTGAGTGACATCAGCAGCAGTCCTAAAGGAGGGGTAAGTGAAGTATAAGTGTGAATGACCACAAAATCAAGTCTCTACAATGATACACACACTCTCTCTCACCCAAACACTCACATTTACACAGTTGGCAGGATGAGGATTGGAACTCCTACCTAACTAGTTTGCTACACCATACTATTACGGAGTTATCGCAAGCACCATAGAGTTTATATGTTGGGGAGCTGGGCAAATGTATCTTTGTAGGTGAGTGAAATCAGCAGCAGTGCTAAAGGAGGGGTAAGGGAAGTATTGTAAGTGTGAATGACCACAAAATCAGGTCTCTACAAGGATATACACACACTCTCTCATACAAACATTCACATTTATACAGTTGTCAGGATCAGGACTGGAACTCCTAACTAGTTTTCTACACTATAGTATTATGCAGTTATTGCAAGCGGCACAAAGCTTATTGGTTGGAGAATTGTGCAAAGGTATCTTTGAAGGTGAGTGACATCAGCAACAGAGCTAAAGGAGGGGTAAGGAAAGTGTTGTAAGTGTGAATGACCACAAAACCAGATCTCTACAAGGATACACATACACCTGCTCACACAAGCACTCACATTTACCAAGATGAGGATTGGAACTCCTACCTAACTAGTTTGCTACACTATAGTATTACACAGTTATCACAAGTGCCACAGAGCTTATATGTTGGAGAGCTGTCCAAAGGTATCTTTGAAGGTGAGTGACATCAGCAGCAGTGCTGAAGGAGGGATAAGGGAAATTTAGTGAATGTGAATGGCCTTAAGCACATTCATCTAGAAACACACACACACACACACACACACACACACACACACACACACACACACACACACACACACACACACACACACACACACACACACTTTACATTTGACAGGACTGAGATTACAACTGCTACATGGATACCTATTTGCACTGTAGTGTTACACAGTTATCACAACACCACTGAGACTATAGGGCTTAGGGCTAACCAGCACATCATGTGATATAGGCCAATGGGATTTGTAGTGGGTGGGACAGGCCTCATAATGGGATTCTCTCTGTTGCTGTCTGTCTTTCTCTTCCCCATGTCTCTGTGTGTGTATGTTTGACATATTATATTATGTTGGCCTTAGATATGTGTGAGTATTCCTATCCAGTGTGTGTGTGTGTGTGTGTGTGTGTGTGTGTGTGTGTGTGTGTGTGTGTGTGTGTGTGAAGTATCATTAGTGTACAATTTGGTGTGTGTGCACAGACATCTGCGAATAACCAATATCTGTAATCCACTGTGTTGTGAGACATGGGCTTCATTTCTCTGCGAATAACCAAGATCTGTAATCCACTGTGTTGTGAGACATGGGCTTCATTTCTCTAAGTGTAGGAGCATGCCCAGTATGACCTTCTATACTGAGTGTGTGCATCCATTCCAAGGAGGGTTGGACTCCATTTCAGGTTTTTGTGTGCTACAGCTACACCGAGCAAACTGTTTCTGCTGGATATCTGTAGATAGGTTGCCAATATGGAGACACAATGGACTTAACATATGGGGGATACTGTAACTATTGCTGTTTGTGCTGCTTGTGTGACATGTTTGGTTGTAGCATAGATTTTCTGACATATGTACTGTTTTACACTGTGATGTGTCATGTCATCAACTACTGACAGTTATCATTCTTTGCTCACAGTTATTTACTGGGAAATAAAAGATGAAGGAAGCTGAGACCAATATTCTGAGGCATATAGACTACACAATCTGGCAACCACCTACCATTGCGGAGGGGTTACTACAGACAATAGACTGCTGGTTCTGTGTAAAGTGTCCAGCAACTTGTGCTTTTCTCAACTTCACAGAATGGCCATATCCTGCTGGGGTCATACCTCTCAGCTGTACAGATACACCCAGGTTATTCAGAGGCAGGACTCATATATCTGGTTAAGTCTACCTTCATATTGTGGTTTACAAGTGGTTTGTGGCTATTCATTCATGGGTTTGCAGTTGGGAGTAGTATGGGCGGACATTAGAGTTTCAGACTTCACACACTCCATGACATCCATGCTTCTACACCCCCTCTGTTATTCTCTCCTCCACCTAACGTTATGTAAGCAATATCTCAGAGGTATCCCTATATTTGGCCCTTTATCCCAGTAGTATTTGTGGCCTGATCCACAGTCCTTGCAGTAGGACATGGGGAGGCATGCTACTGGCATTGGTCAACATGGACTTGCACTTGTTTTCTGTTTACTGTGTTAGGTTGTTAGTTGGGACCCCCTGGTATTCTGTACATTGGCACTATGAGTGAGGCATAGGCCTTTTCCAGGGGACTGTAGGCCATTTGAGAGTGCTGCAGGCCATCTGTTGCTGCATTTCTGTATGGGATTGTGGGGGAGTTACTCTGTTGGCTTCCATTTCATATTGTATTATGACCTATCATGCAGACAGGAGGCATATCAGTTGAGCACACATGTTAGATCTTAATGGTATATATTTCAGTTTCAGACTTCTCACTCTTCAGAACTAGAACGCAACTGCCAGACTTGTTGGAGTATGTCTGTGTAGGTCTGGTGGGGGGCTGTTCACTATTGCCATCATTTGGAGGCCTTAGCCCGGCCTTTCTTCATGGTCATCTATGACTGTCCTGCTGGGTGAGGCTGGTGGTGGGTATGTGACCCTCATAGACATCCATGTGTGTGACCTATTGACACCCACAGTTCTTTGGGCCATCACATGTACTGCGGTGGGGATTGTCACCTTGTGCAGTGGTGCCTAGTATGTTGACACCAGTATTTGTTATGAATTTCCTGCTGTCCCATATAGCTGTCTGCTGCTATCCCATTCAGCCACCCAATTCCCTTGCATGCTTGCATCCATATCATACATACAAGTATGGGAACATGCTACTCCATTCAGTAATTGATAGGAAGGGTGACTTACCTTATTGCTGGCCAGTATTGAGGACAGTGCTGGAGGGATGACTATGTTGGATGCACACAGTACACTCCCTATACATGGTAAAACTCAGGTAGTGTCATGTTTGGCATCCCTTTTACTCTATGTGTGAGTCGGAGAGAGGTATCAGTCCCTGGGTCCCTACAGTGTCAGTATATGTGTGCTATGTGTTGCCTCTTTGCTATGGCCTGGGCATACTGTGCACTCCTCCTCCTTTTGCCTACAGGGGCAGGCTCAGGATGTTCCTCCTCCGAGTCCCTCTGTGCCTGTACTGGCCTTGACAATGGTGCGGGGCTGTGTGGCCCTGCCCCGTGCTGTTCCTGCTGCAGCTGTTTCCATAGGATCATATTGTGCACCATGGCACATACTATGAACATTTGTGTACATGTAGCCGGAGAGTACTGCAAGGCTCCACTGGATATGTCAAGGCACTGGAAACATGACTTGAGCATCCCAAACACACGCTCTACAATGATCCTGGTTTGTGCATGTGCCTCATTATGGTGATCTTGTTCAGGTGTTTGTGCATTTCTGATGGGTGTCATCAGCCACAGTTCCAGTGCATAGCCAGCATCCCCCACTAGATGGCCATATAGGATGTTTCCCCTGGCAAATGTCTGGTACAGCTGTGAGCAATGCTAGATGTGGGAGTCGTGATAACTTCCAGGGCTGCCAGCACATACATTCATGATAATGCCCTGGGCATCACATACAACCTGGCAGTTGATGGAGGGGAAGCCCTTGCGGTTTATGTACACCCTGCCCCTCTCACCAGGTGGTGCTTTGATGTGGATGTGTGTGCAGTTTATAGCACCAACTACCTCAGGGTATTCTGCTATACGGTGGAAAAGACGCATACGTCTTTTCAGCACCTCATGGGCGGTGGGGGAATAAATATGCTCATTGGCATGTTGTGTCATGGGATCCAGGAACTGGTGGAGTACCCTGGAAGCTGATGCCTGTTAGACCCCCATGATATCCCCAGTTGGTCTTTGGAAAGTACCTGTGGCTAGTATTCTTAAGCGTAGACATACCTTGGTATCCACTGGGATGGGTTCTCCTCTATTACTTCTGTGTGTGAGACGTGGCTGGCACAGCTCAATGATTTGCTGTAGAATGTCCCTGTCCACCTTATAGTGCTCCACTGTCTCCAACTCATATAGACCCTGACAGGTTACCCTGGGTCTGTACACTCTTCTCCTCCTCCTTACTGTGGGTCGGTTGTCAGCATTCTCCTCCTCACCACCCTCAGTCTCTATTGATGGAGTGAAGCAGCAGCAGCCTCTAACATTTTTAGTTAGTTTTGCCAGTTAAAAGTCCCCTGTCTGTGTACACCAGTGGTGTAGAGTTTGTGGGAAAAAAACAGTCTGCATGGTATTTGCATAGTTTATATTAGTGTGCTGGGCTACTGCATGTATAATTGGCTGATATATTCCACCTGCCAGCTATGCTATTTAAGCCCCAAGGCATGCTGCACATACCCAGTGCTCATATGTAAGTAGTGCTCCCATTTCCCCTTTTCCTTTTTTTTTTTTTTTTTTGTTTAAATCCCGGAGTGTGGCGCGCACACCCGTTTAGGCTATATACACAGTGCTCAGGCACATCTGACACACCCCCTTCCTTAGCTGTGCTTAGATAAGGGCAAACACAGGCCACAGAGCTCCAATGAGCTTACAGCAAGCATGGCATACCCCCTTATGATATCATTCAGCTCTTACACTTGCACTATTGTATTGCTGTACCTACATGGCTAGTGACAGGCTGACACTGAAGAAATCTGTGATTCAGTATAACTCCCCTCATTTGCATACCCCACTGTGTAGGACGTTAGTTACTGCTCTTAAATGGACCCTTTCCCCTTGACAACCAGTGCTCCCTGGTATTGTTTACATTCTGCATGCCATTGACTATAATGGCAAAATGCAGAATTAACTTAAAATTTACTTTTCTTTTTTTTTTTATTTTTGGCACAATCCCATTTGTGCGCCACTGCCCTAAGTTTAAATGGCAGAGATCGGCCAAAATAAAAAAAAAGTTTAATTTAAAAAAAAAATAACTGTTTTTAATGCTAATGACCTTATATTTGACCATTGGCATGTGAATTAAACATAATACATGCTTTTACATGAGCTGTCGTGCCTCCGTTTTGTCAGTTGCAGAAATGCACTCAGTTATCTTCTGAATACATTCCTTCACTGACACTGTTTTGGCACAGAGACTTGGTGGCTTGCTGGATCACAAAATCACCTCATTTACATGGTTTTCACCAGCAAATGATGCTCAATTTCACACAAGATGATCAATTTCAACAATTGGCTTAAGTGTTGGTGTCATTCAAAGGGGATCCAATGCCTGTCAGCCTGGGATGACATGCTCGACAAGCCACAATGCTTCGCTAGGGACGGCTTGCACCTGTCACCCCTGGGCTTTCGGATATTGGCAAAGGCTCTTGCTACCCCCATAGTGCCTTTTTTAGGCAAGGCTCAAAAGACAAACCCACCCCCATAGGTATCACAAGGGATAAGAAACTAAGAGTAATGCTACTCAACGCCAGAAGTCTAAACCTCAAGATGCATGCACTCGAAACTCTCCTTAGCATGGAGAACATCGATATCTGTGCAGTAACAGAAACCTGGTTCATGGTTCCCGAGAGCACCCCAGCACTACCAGGTTATACCTCATACCATGCTTTTCGCCCCAAAACTTGGACCGAACCACAAAAGGAGGGGAGTATCAATATTCAAAGATACCCACACCTCCAGGTTGGTGGCACAGCACAAGCATCAGAGACTATCCATGTGCAACTAACTGTGGGTAAAACTGCCTTCCAGTTTATAGCCTGCTACAGACCACCCTCCCAAACACAGGAACCCCACTTGGCCTTCCTGAGAATACTGGAAAATATGAAGGTCTCTCCAAACACCATTATATTGGGCGACTTCAACTACCCAAACATAGACTGGGAGCATTACTCTAGCTCCAACACCCTAGCCCAAAGGTTCCTAGAATTTATAAACTCAAATGCTATGGAACAACTTGTTACCACTCCCACAAGAGGGGAAAACATACTGGACCTGATCATCACCAACATGGGGACACTATGCTCCAGACCAGAAGTGTATCCCTCACTGGTAAGATCAGACCATAAACTAATCTCACTGGATATTCACATCCCGACCCCACCCCCTGCCCAGAAAACCACAGTGAAAAACTTCTCTAAAGCAAATTTCACACGCCTCAAAACTGAGGCGAAATCCTTCAAAGCCCCCGGGCCTGTGGAAAATATGGCCCAGACCACAGAATCCTTTATAAACGCATTCTATGAACACCTTCAGGAATGCATGGATCATGCAATCCCAAATAAAACCAAGACCCAATCCTCCAAAGGCAAACATCCTGTCTGGTGGACCCCAGCCATAAACAAACTATACAATAGAAGGAGGAAGCTACTACATGATAGAGCAAAATCCCAAAAAGGGAAGGCATCTCTGATCAGTATTAGCAAAAAACTACGGGCACTCATAAAATCGTCTAAGGCCAGCTTGAGAGAAAAATTGCACAGGACACTAAGGATAATCACAAGGCTTTCTTTAGTTATGTTAGGAACCTGGGTGGGAATTCCCAGATATGCTCAGAATTAGTCCAAAATGACAAAAATACACTGAGCCCACAGACATTGCCAACATCCTAGCTGACAGGTTCAGTGCAAACTTCTCCCCTCTCCCCACCAAAGGGCAAATATCTATCCCAACAGAGTGCTGCCCCTGACATCTCAGATGCTCAGGTAAGAGCCTCTCCAAAGCAAAAACACAGCATCAATGGGACCAGATGGTGTCCCGGGCTGCGTCCTACATGAACTCCAAGAAGAGCTAAACCCAAACATAAAACTACTGTTCAATCTTAGCCTTACTACAGGATATGTACCCAAAGAGTGGCGTACAGCAACAGTGGTCCCTCTCCACAAAGGTGGTGCCTCAATGGATCCTGGAAACTATCGCCCATAAGCCTGACTAGCTTGGTCTGCAAAGCTATGGAAAGGATCATCATGGACCTCATAAATAAAGATATTGGGGACCTACAGACACTGGATCCTACCCAGTTTGGCTTTGTTAAGGGCAGATCCTGCCTCTTAAACCTGGTTGATTTCTTTGAAACAGTCACCAAGGCCATTGACGAGGGAAGGTGGTCCACACAGCCTACCTGGACCTCGCATAAAAGCCTTCGATACAATACCCCACTCGGGCATTATAGATAAGCTCACCAGCTTAAATATAAACCCCTATGTCACTAGATGGGTTGCAAACTGGCTCAAGGACAGAACCCACATGGTTAGAATTGCTGGAGCCATGTCAGACTCCAAACCAGTTACAAGTGGCATCCCACAAGGCTCAGTCCTGGGACCTCTCTTGTTTGGTATATATTTCTCGGTGGTACAGGTCAACACGGAAGGACTGTGGCTGACCAAGTTCGCAGATGACTGCAAACTGGGCACCATAATCAACTCTCCAGCCGACACAAGCATCCTCCAAAAGGGCCTCATAGAAACAGACAACTGGTGCCAGAGCCATGGCCTCAAGCTAAACGCCAAAAAGTGTATAGTCATCCCCTTTGGCAAAAACAAAGTGTCCACAAATTACCACATAGGTGGTAATCCATGAAGTACAGAAGAAGTCATTAGGGACCTGGGGACCCAAGTTGATAGCAATCTCTCATTTGACAACCACGTGGCCAAAGTGGTTAGAAAAACATTTTATATAGCCCACCTAATCATGAAGGGATTCACATCTAGATCAGGGGAGGTCATCGTACCTCTTTACTCATCCCTCATCATGCCCATAATTGAGTACAATGCCCATTTTGGGATGTACCTTACCAGACACCTGCAGCAACTGGAAAGACCCCAAAAGTACCTCACCAAGAGGATCAAAGGGCTCAAACAGATGCCATATGCTGCCCGGTTAAAGAAACTCAAGCTCTACTCAGTGGCATACCGCCTGCTCAGAGGCGATCTGTGCCTGACGTATAAAGCCATGTCTAACCCAGAATTAATGGACATGCTGCACCTCAGAAAATCCAAATCCCATTGAGCTACGCTCGAGACTTGAACCTCAGCACTGAAATAAATAGGACATGCTGGAGGGACAGATTCATAACCCAGAGGCTCCCTTCACTCTGGAATAAAATCCCAGTCCAGGTTAGGCAGAGTCCCACATTGACTCTCTTCAAGAGGAATCTTGATGAGTGGATGGGAGATCGTAGGTTTACCCTGGCTATCACTTCTGTGTCACTGTTAGACAGAGGCACAGTATACTAACCTCAAAAAAAGGCATAGCAAAATTAATTTAAAATGGGTGGCGAAAGCCAAACACACTCTGGCTAGGCTTATAAATGCCCTAGGGCAGATAGCCTAGTATGAACCTATGAACCTATGAAATGAGGTGATTTGCATTTTTGCTGGTTTTCCATTCTAGAACAGTGTAGGACCGCTCGTGCATGTGAAAACGGCACTATCCTGAATCGCTCAGCAGCCATTTTCAGTGCAGGAGCTACTACACTGTTCCTGCTTGGAAAATAGGCTTGCTGAATCCTGGGGCAAGTGTTAATCTTATTACACATGTAGTCATGAATTTAGGGTTTGTGTGCCTCCTATAATCTACTAATTCTTTCATCGTAACAAAACAAGAGCAGATTTAAGTGTGATACTATATTTTATATTATGATGGATTACGAATAATGGCCTAACTAAAGTCTAAATAAATATTTACTGTTGTGTAGAAATCCAAGGACAGTACTAAAGAAAAGCAAACAATCTCATAGTCACAGACAAGCCCCTTTCTCCAAAAAAAAAAAAAAATGTTTGTATAGTTAACAAAGGAAACATAAACTGACTAATTAATAGCAATTCAGACAATTTGCAGAATTACTTTAATACCCCGTAGTGGTATAATACAATTAATTGTTATTCCTTTGGTGCTTTTGCCTCTGCTCTTCATGTCACATAATAGTATATCTCTGCTGAAGTGATGTATTTATCTGATTTTAATTGCTGTTGTTTTGCTTAATAGATTTCTTAATTAGTTGCCCTTTATGAAGAAAGAATCACCTGAGCAGACACTTGGTAACCTTGAATGCTGTATGCAAAGGTGCTACTTGTCTATTTAATGATTTTAAATAAAAGTTTATTTTTACTATCAGATACAGTCTTTCATCATTTTTGTTTGTGTCTCAGAGTTGGCTCATTTGTTTAGTTTTGAGAACTTTTACTTGAAATTTGTTTACAGTAGTCTATCATAAAATCCCCCAGTAATACACTCTTTCTCTCCGTTACATAAAGAGATGAATCATCTGTGAATCAAGTTAGCTACTTACAATATTTCTTCTGATGTTCCATGTTTAAAAGAAATAGCATCTTTGTTGCTTCCTATTTCATTCATATTAGAAACATTTATCTTCTCTTTAGCTTTTCTGTTGTCCCTGTATTAATTTGAACCCACACTTGTCTTTTCAATATTCTTACATGTTATCCGTCTCCAAGATTTATGTCTTCACTTTGCTTTCCTATAGCTCCTTTGTTTGATTTCATATTTGATTTCATATCCTTAGTCATACTATGAGGCACCTGGTTGTTACTGACACGGTGCATTATATACCATGCATTATAATTATCTCCCTACTTAAACTTAACTTCCTCGTTGTTTTTAGATGAGGTTTTCCTTTCATTTTCTTGTTTCCCTTCTTTTTATCGAAAATCCATATTGTCTAAATCTTTGTTATGTGGATACTACTAGGTTGAGATTTTTTCATATTACATGGTGTTGAACAACCTTTACCCCTGTCCTTCCTAAGATCTGTAACACTCTACAGCTGTGATCTCATGCTGTTTTTCATAAACAATATATTCACCAGCACCATACCTCTCAATAAGAACAAAAGCTCTTGAAACATAGGAACAACCAGCCAAAATTCTGGACATCTAATTAGCAGAAGACTGGCATACCAATTAACATAAAATTCTTCAACTTCCATTAGGAATATGGGACATACTCAGAAAAGCACATTTAAAAATGGAGTGTCAAATATGATGGAAAAATATAAGCACATTATCAAAGAGACAGTATAAAATCTATAGACTATAGGCAACTCTACTTTAAAATTCTCCCTTACAATGTAATGTGTTTTGCTTCAGAAAAAGGGAAATAAGTTGTGTGTCTTCTTTCTTTAAATTATTGTTATCTCTACTATATTGACCATGTAGTGTGATTTATTGTGTACTATACAGCTTCAAAATCATGTGTGATGAGAAATGATTCAGAACATTGTATGAAGGGGTAACTCTGCCCTGAAAATATCAACATACTTCCCAAAACATGGATGTCCTGTGCAAGGGTATATCAAGCCAAAAAATTAGAACTTTCCCCTCAAAGCAGGGACTGTTGAAAGGTCTGAATGGCACAGTAATTGTACATATTAAATAATACATAAAAAGGATGAAAGTGATTAATAAATGCAGGTAAAAAATGTTTATCACACTTACACTACTGACAAAAAGACTACAAAAGCAGGATGCTAATGAAATAAGTGCCATGGTAGTCTAAAATAATGTTCTTGATGCAGAATCACACGCAATGTTATATATGAAAGACACAAAGGCAAAACGTTGTGTACCAACAGCCACGATATCACCACAGTGTAATTTCTGCAGTTGAAAAAAGTGCATTTGACATACATATGATAAGCTGTCTTATTGACAATGATGCTACAATCTTTCCAAAAGCAGTGCCATTATATATTATATTCTGTGTTGGAAAATACTTGTATGCCTTTAACGTCTTAAAAACTGTGTTGATCTTTCTTAAATATCTTAAATAGTAAGTGTAACATTTTAAAATCAAATATTCAAATACATCTTATGAAGTATTACATTTTATGCAGTCTGTAGATACACTCAAAGTAAAATCTAATTTCTGTATGTATGAACAGCTGGTTTACTTATCTCGAATATAAAATGAATTCCATAAGACTAAAGCTGTACCCAAAGCCTGATATATTTATGTAGAAATAGAACTCATTCCAAAAAGCCAGGAAAAAAATTGATGTTCATACACACCTGTGGGTGAAACATAATTATTTCTATAAAACCAGGGCACTACCTGATTGTCATATACCTATGATAGAACCAATTGTATAAGATCAGGAAAGTACACGACATTGATATACCTAAGGTAGAAACATAATGGATTCCACAGCACCAGAGCAGTACATGGCACTGATATACCTAAGGAAGAAACAAAGTGAATTCCACAGCACCAGGGCAGTGCATGACACTGGTAGAAATATATAAGGTACAGACAGAATGGATTCCACAACACCAGGGTAGTACATGGCACTGATATACCTAAGGTACAAACAGAATGGATTCCACAACACCAGGGCAGTACACGACACTGATATACCTAAGGTAGAAACAGAACGTATTCTACAAGGCAAGGGCAGTACATAATGATGGCTTGCCTGTGACAGAAATATAACTATTCACAAGACTAAGGCAGCACCTAATGATGACTTACCTATGACAGAAATACAGTAATTCCACAAGACTAGTGCACTACCTAATGATGGCTTACTTGTAACAGAAATACAACTAATTCCACAACACCAGGGAAGTACCTAATGATGGTTTACCTGTGACAGATATACAACTAATTTCACAAGACCAAGGTAGTACCTTATGATGGCTTACATATGACAGAACTACACTAATTCCACAAGACCGGGAAAGTGCCTAATGATGGCTTACCTGTGACAGATATACAACTAATTTCACAAAATGAAGGCAGTACCTAATGATGGCTTTCCTATGACAGAACTACACTAATTCCACAAGACCAGGACAGTACCTAATGATGGCTTACCTATGGCAGGAGTAAACCTAATTCCATAAGACCAAAAAAAGGACCTGAGACTGATTTACCTGTGCTAGAAACAGAACTAACTTCAAATGATGCAAGAATATCTATTTCTAAACATCTTTAAGAATAATCTAAAAAATACATGGCTCTGCTCCTGCATAAAGCCTACCTAATGCACAGCTCTTTCCTCTTCTTCCACACTAGCCTCATCCTCCTCTTCTGTTACATTTCACTCCCTCACAGTCTGCAAAGGCCTAAATCTCTCCTAACTCCATCTCTGTTTCTATACCTTATCCTTAAGTTACTGCTCAAGCTATAATATATCTATCCTTAACTCTCTCACTATCTTTCTGCATCACTAACCTTCTGGCTATTATTTTACAAACTGAAACCCACATCCTATTGTTCATGTACTAGAACAGCTAATGTCATATAGTGCACTACCTATATACTACTTTTGGACACTATCTACTCATAGACTATGTATATGGTGAGAGTGACTGTTACTATGTTTTAATTCTATAGAATTGTCTAGGTGTATAATCTTGTAACATAGTTTCTTTCAACTTATTTTTGTATGGTATTTCTAAGGTCATTTGTATTGTATTGAATTATTCTGTATGTGGAGCTTTTCTCCCTGGGCCTCTGCTGAAAACGGGTTCTGTAGACCCAATCAGACCACCCCGGTAAACAAATGTCAAATAAATAAAAATACATAAACAAATCTATTGTAGAAATATAATTAATTTTATAAGAACAGAACATACCAGCATGAGAAACAAAGCATTATAAGAAAATAAAACATGGAAAGTTTGGAAGCAGACTACTTTTTCCTGATCTTCCTTCCCTTTTAGATAATATGACTGGCAGGAGAAAGGCTACAACTTCTCAAGTAACAGGCTGTAACTCAGCTGGCAAGCAAGTCTCAAAGTTCAGGGCAACAGTCAGGTGGCATGGAGCTACAAAGTGGTATATGTCTTGGTCTACAGTTCTGATTGGCTTCTTTTGCATAAAACACAATGAAGTAAACAGTCTCTATTTTGCAGAGACCAGAGGAAAATTGAAAAGAAATATTGGTGCAAGGGCCTAGTCTAACATTGCAAGGTAGGTCTATAAACTTACTTGATTCTTTGTTTGTGAACCTTATTTGTCTACAAACATAGAACATTTCCACACAACACTCTTATTTTCCTTCTGTTTTTTTATATATTTATAAATGCTCATTGAAATCCATTATTCACAGACACCCAGATTGGAGTTTCACTCCAGATGAACTTTATCAGTAGAATAACCAACGGTTACATCTCATTCCTTATAAAGCAGAGAAAACACCCAGTGACTACAGTGTCTTATGTAAACAGAGAGACACACAAAGTCATAAAATACCAGGATTAGCAGGCAGGAACAAGAGCAGTGTGGAAGACGAATAACCAGACACTTCCAGTAGCAGTAGGAGCAACGGGTCTTATAAAAAAAAGAATTCAAACAAACCAAGCAGAAATTCTGCTGTTTGGAAGGTGTGAAGTTCACTCCTTGAAATATGTTATACACCAGGTTTACTAATAAAAATCAGACTTTAAAATACATAATACTACATACATAAATACATAAAATAATAGGTAGTCCACAGTTGAGTTAAAAATTTAATTAAAATTCTGCCTTTATTTGAAGAAACTGATTAAAACTAACACAGGTGGTGACTGTAACTCAGTGCAGGTGGTTTACAGTGCAAGCCGCAATGACTATGAAGCATTTTATGTGGGGAAAATGCTCAGAATTAAGGGTTTCTAGCCATCATTCCAAAACTAGAGTTAAGTGCAAGAATAATGCACTGGCTCTGCACCTGCAGCTTCACAAAAGACACATTGGCTTTAAATTTCAAATTATTAATCTTGTGGACCTTTTGGAACTGGAAGGAGACATCCCTAATGTTTTAGAAAAATGTGGACTAACATGGCAGCTGAAACTGAACTCTTTTAGAAAACCAGGGTTTAGTTATTATTGCTCCCCAAAAATCATACTAGAACTCAGAAAACTGCCCCACTGTTTAAAAGACTATTAAAAGTCTGATATGGGACTGATTAGTGCTAGCATTAAATGCTTCCCCGGATTCACTAATCTGCTGTGCAGGACTAAACTAGTCCTGCACATAAGCGGCAGTTTAAGAGGAGGATGGTAGTGTGCCGTGCATAATAATGAAGGCATGCCGCCAGAGCTCCAAATCCTACACTGATCATGGACGAGTGCAGGGGGCATGCCTGAGAGCAGAGCACTCTGAATAAACACGCCCCTCCAAAGTAGAACAGAGGAAAGTGTAAATAAATGAGCGAAACTGCTCATAGGTGTCCGCATATCTCCACCAACAGTCCCCATGTGTTCAACAGCAACAGTACATTGAAATAAAATGAAGAACCCCTTGTATTAATTTTTTGAAAACCCCAAGTACAGCTAACTGTAGGTGTGTGGGTTTGCCCTTCACCTAGCTACGGTTAAAGCAGCTGAAAAGGCTGAAGTGGATAACAAGGAATATATATGCAAATGAGGCAGCACACCAATAGTGTAGTGGTTAGTGCATCCACCTAATGAACAGGCATTCCCGCTTCGAGTCCCACTGCAGCACAAATCATTTTCCACGGAAAATCTGTATATGAACATAATTTTTCATTGTTTTGCCATATAACCTACAGAATAACAATTAAATGTGAACTGGAGTACTGCATGAAATGCACATGTGAAGTGTTAGTGTCATAATGAATAAGGCACAAGTAAGCAGGTATAAGCATAAATAAGCAGCGGTAAGCATGTCCAAGTGAGTTTGTGTGGGAGTAAGCATTGCCTACACAGATTAAGCAAATTATAAACTAACTGAGTGTAAGAAACTGTATCCGGAGGTTAGTAGTGGTTACCATTGAGCAAACCTGCGCATACCCACTTACAACTTCTTTAAAGTGCCTTAATCACTCTGAATCCAACGTGCCATGTTCTGCCCAGCAACAAAATAAACTGCCTCTGCAAGGCTCAAACGCAGGACCCTGTACACTATAGTAACAGTAGCTAATCACCAAGCCATCATAGCAATAATTATGCATGAGGTATCAGCAAACTAAGTCTCACCACAGGAAAATCAAACCAAACATGTGAACTGCATCTGTGTACAGTGTGATGTTAGATAACCTGCCACAAAACATAAATATGTGAACTGGAGTACTGCAATAGGCATAGATTGGAGGTGTTATTGTATACAGTGTATGTACACATGAATCACGGATACCAGACACATATGTAACCCATAATGAAGAATAAATCATTGCAAATGGCAAGCATAGTGCTAATTAATCATTAAGCAATGCTAATCGCAGCACCGCTCAAGTTAGTAAGTGTAAGAAATTTGTAGGTGAGCCAATTTAATCTGCCTAGTGGTATACCTCTTTAAGCAGTTCCAACCTCATGTAAGCAGGTCTGCCCATAGCTTAGCCTTTTCAAAACTGGCCAATCATGGGGAAGTGTGGGAAAATGTCCATATTTAAACCCCACAGCCGGGTATACTAACCATAACTGGTTGCAGTTTCCTACTGCAGGCAGAATGGCTGGTGTGGGTGAAGGCACTCGATTTAGAGCACAGTGCTGGGGCATCCAGGAGTCAAAAATCATGGTATGGCTCCTGGTAAAACACCATGATCAGAGACTACTGCAGGGCCAGTACCAGGGCTTGCAGTATAAAATGGAGGCCTGGGACAGTCTCGCCCATGACCTCCGGTGCCAAAGGTATCCCCCGGACTAGTGAACAGGTCAGGCACCACCATGCTGACCTGAAGCAGTGGAGGGGAGATGTACTGGAACAGTGGATCCAGGAGTCTCGGCAGATGCCTAATGCCCCAGGACCCCCACACTGTGGTATGCAGATATAATGGGCATGAAGTCCTGCATAACAATGTTGGAACTGCCAAGAGGTCAGTTATATTGAACAAGTTAGGGAGACTTAGATAGAAAACATTTGAAAGCTTTACATCAATTCCTTGATAGCACAGTGTACTGTGATGTTAGCATAATAGTTTGTCACACACATCAGGGGTCTGAATCCTGGGAGTGCTACTAAGTTGTATGCATAATCATACCGCACAACTGTACAGATTGTTATACAATGTCCAGCTAGAAAGCCTGTATGCATACTTACACCCAACAACAGTACAGAATTTGTTAGAATGTTCAAAATGTAAGTTGTATGCATATTCATACCCCACAACTGTTCCAATCTGTCCAGCATGTCCAGATAAATGGCCCATATCACCAGCTTGGTACCCTGTTCCCCTGAAAATCCAGTGTGATGTTCCAAGAAATCTAGGCAGCTGTCAATGACATATAATTGATATTCAAAAGTGTACATAGTCAGAGAATGTATATGGAAACAAACCTGTCATTCTAGCACCTCACCCAAAGTGTTTGTCAGCAATACTCAACATATGTTGCATTAACACCTGCAGCCTGTCATGACTCTATGTAAGATGCAGGTCATGTATATAGTAACTTATAAACATACCAGTGTACAATATAAGGCCATTGTGCAGTGTAATAGTACATGTAAGGGAAAGACCACTGCAGTGACTAAGAATGTTGTGTAAACTACAAGGATAGATTAGTTGCTAATTGAAGTCTCTCTGTCACCCCTACCATATGTGCATAATAACCCAATGACACTCCTCAACTGGTATGTGTACACTCCACACTTTTGCTGGGACATATGTCCTAATGGTCTATACATATTCACATTTCTTACTATGCATGTACCATGTGAAAAGACACCCATATTGGTGGCCTGTTGCCATCAATAAAACCTGCATGCACCTGTAATGGGCACTGTTGTTCCATATATGATTGTGTTCTGCTTGCTCTGCAACTGTGTTAAATCTGGTGTGTTGGGTTAATGGGAATACCTATGCATGCTGTTATAACTAATCCTGAATGCTGTTGACTGTTACTAACCCATATCTGTCATAACCCTGTGACAAAACAGCTTGTATGGGAAGGCTGGTCCCAGCAGACCCACCAGTCCCACCTCAGCTGGCCATGGCACCGGGCACCAGCACATCTGGGGCCCAGCCTGGGACCTCATCCTCCGTGGGCCCTGCACCACCTTTGGGTGGAACCACTGCAGGGGATGGGGCTCGCCCCCCCTCGAAGAGGGTGCAGAGGGGAACCTGTTACACGTCAACAGGTCCAGGCCGTGGTGCATAAGGAGCTCATTCTGGAGTATCAACAGCTGCTACACCAGCTCGGGGGCTGAGTGGCACTATTAGAGGGTGAACCTGCCCCTACTACACAGCCCCCAGCACAGCCACTTTTGGGGCCATGAAGGTTCAGTGGTGACTGCCCATGGGTGGGGACCTCAGTCCCACTGTTTCCAGTTGGGGGCTCATGGGCTTGCAACTTCCAAACACCCCTCGTCCAAGGTGTTTACCCCCCACATGTGTCATATACCAGCCCTGTATGCATCTTGTGTGTCATGTCTGTTAACCTACCCAACCTACCTCCCCAAATATATCTACTACCCCTCCCCAACATCCCACTCTCACCTGAAAAAAAAGGGCAATCTGGTCCCACAAAAAAATCATGCCCCAGACATAGTTGTCCATTTCGCACATGTGTCCACTGGACACATGTAATCTGGTCTAATTGGCATCACAATGAATATATGTCATCCTCACCCCTCCCCCAGGCATTTGAGGGTCCAAATCTACCTGCAAATATAGAGTATATGCACAGCTGTTGCTGTAGAAGAAATGGGCAGCTATGGACTTTTCCTATATCCTTCCTGCACATGCCTAGCTATTTTCCCTACTGTCTTTCCCTCTTTGTGCCCCATTTTTCACCACTGTCCTATCAACCCCTTTTTATTTTCTTTTAAAGGAATTAGCATGGGGTTAAGCGGCAGTAGGCACTGTTAAGCAGCGGAAAGCGGGTTTGTGTGGGGGCAAGCTATGCCTATACAGGTTGAGAAATTTGAAGCTAACTGACTGTAAGGAAACATAAGTGGTGGTTGGCAGTGCTTACCATCATGCAAACTCATGCAAACCCGCTTACAACCTTTTAAAAGTGCCTTAATCACTCTGTAGCCAACATCCCTTGTTCTGCCCAGCAACAAAATAAACTGCCTCTCCAAGTCTTGAACCCAGGACCCTGCACTCAATACACAAAAGTGATTTACCACTAAACCATGGCAGATATATGTAACCTGATGTTTTCACAAACATATCATGCAGCACAATCAGTCAGCACTACAGGAAATGTATTATTATAACACCACATAACCTGTTAATGCAAGAAGTCTGGACAAAGTATGCCACACTGTGGGTACAAATATGGATATATGTCAACTAATGCTCTGATACACTTAAAATATTGCTAGTTACACAGTTATATGTATTAGTACACATATGTAGAAGGAGATGAATTCTGAAACACAAAAGTGTTGGTGCTAGTTACTGACTTCAGTGTTGTGATCATCCATGGCAATTGCTAAGTGAATGAGGAACAGGCCAAAATAGGAGCTGAACATGCATGGACATATGGACAGATATATATATCTGTAAATGTAGACAGATAGACAGCTATATGTATATATATATATATTAATGTATGACTCACACATAATCATATAACATCAATTTTATACAGATACAATACATATATTCATATGTATGTATATATGTATGTGTGTATATATATATATATATATATATATATATATATATATGTATATATACAGATGTATATCTCTATAGATATATATAGATAGATATAGCCATATGAGATATATATATATATTTAGGTACATACACATATACACACACAAAAGGTAGCCATACATATGTAGAAGTAGTGTGGAAGTACTGGGTGCAAAGTATATCCCTCAGCCACAAGCCCTTCAACTGGCACCTGTGTAATGTATAGTGTGGCAACCATTCCCACCAATGAGAATACTGACATTAAACATATACCCACCCACAATTCAAAGGACATGACATGACACACAGGTATGCATACACAGATAACCTTTATTCCTGTACTATACAATAATGTATGCCAGTACTGACACCACATAAGGTTTGAAATATGTAATCAGTCATGAATGCAAGGCCCACACAAAGCAGTAGAGGCAAGCAATGTTTGTATATAGCATACTATGCTGTCCAGGCCAAGGCTTTCAGTTAGTACAACAGTAGAAACAGTTTTTGCCTTCAGGATACGTAACAATCAACAATTACAGATGTAGTTCAGCAGTTTCCAATTACACCCTGTAGTCAAGCCCTAGGGGGAAAAGTATCACCTGTGTTAATGTCACAGTATCTTGTACATAACATTGCTTAACCTAACATCTCACTATCACACTGAATGACCTTTGTCTTAACAGTTATATCCCTGAAAAGGTGCCATAGCCTAGGTCACTGGCATAGAACCCCCCCATAAAAGGCTGTACAACGACAAGGAACACTGTGTACTACACACTTAACTCTGGAACGTACAAGGGCACATATGTGTTCTCAAGCTGTTGCCCTCATATATATGGACCTGGCCCAACAGTTGGTGTGGGAGTCCATGACATGACTGGGATGATAGCAGTAATGCTAGTGGTAAATAATGATAGGCCATTACCTAACAACCCTTCCTGTATCACAGCAGGACAAAGCCTGGCATATATGAGGAGGACTGAGGCAGGGACAGAGGGCCATAATTGCATTATTGCTGTTACACACCCTGAACATTGTTGGTGTTACAGGATTCATTGCAGCATACCCTTATGCAGGGATATGACATTGAAATACAAATGGATGTAGCCATGTACTGATAGCACTCAACAGACAGACTGCCACAGATATATCTGGGACTGTACCTGTGTGGTGTACAGACAAAACTTAACAGACAATCCCCCTGGTATCATACGGATAGGCCCACAGTTGAGAGCTATGCAGACAGACAACATTCCATGAAAGAGGATCATTTACACAGAAACCCTGTAAGAACAGCAAGATGCATTGCACACAACAACACTACTCACGTTGTCTGCAGTTCTGGAACCTTACCCAAATATGGCTGTGCCCTATGTCTGCAGGTTCTGCTGTAAGAGGTATTGCTACCTGCTGTCTGTAATACTGATGTCCACACAAAGGAAGGAAGTCATCCATACTGTAAAGGTGAAGGGACAATGCCCACAGAAGGCAGCACTTTATAGTACAGGGTTGCCATGACAGTGGTTATCTGAAGTACTACACAGCAGGCTGCATGCGATTAACAACTGGTGGACACTGACTGGTGCAGAGGCCACCACTTGATCATGTGCAATACCAACAAAAGCATGCTGCAATCTGTTCATACCAGCTCATTCACTCTACTGGAGAGACTGAGAGAGAGAGAGGGAAAAAAAACACCTTCAAGAAAGTTCACAAAGCTCGGGGTTGTGTTACAGTGGAAACAACATAACAGGTATGTGAAACAGATATGCATTTACTGGCATGTAGTATATTAAATAGAATAATAGGATACATACTGTGAAAGGATGTATATGTGCCATCAGTACTTGTTCCTGTAATGATGTTGTGATCAACAACTGTACTGGACAGTACTGTCAGTCCTTGTGGTCAGTGGGACATAACTGGCAAATGTGCAGACCAGCAGTGAATGGCAAAGATGTGACCCATGATATCTGTGTTCTGTAAATTACTGTGGCCAACCGCTGGTGGGGGCATTAATACTGCCATGATAGACACATGGGTGAGAGATCACACCACCTGCAGGACAGTGTAGCATAGCATGCCCAACTGCCATAGCAGTATAATATGCTTATCTAATGTTTGTCACCATATATATATATATATATACCCCTAATGTTAGTCTGTGTTCACATGTGACACCTGTCTGTGTTGCAACAAGGCTGAACAGTTCAGCTGTGAAGTAAAGATGGTACATGAGTGTGGTGCAGATGGTTGTATGCATCCCACATACAGATACATATATGTGTGAAACATATTCACAACTGTGTATGTGTACAGAACCTCGGACAGTTATACATTCATATAAGTATATAAACAACACAAATTGATATCTACACATATATGCACATATGTGTATATATATATATATAGATATATACATACATATATATATATATATATATATATATATATATATATATATATATATATATATATATATATATATATATATATATGTGTGTGTGTGTGTATATAGTATATATATATATATATATATATATATATATATATATATATATATATATATATATATAAATATATACATACATGTCAATACATATCCCCTGCCATGACATGTGTGAGAGAACATCACACATCAATACACAGCATACCTACACACCAGTACATGGCTGCAAGATGGAGTGTGGAGTGAGGTGTGTAACCCATGTTGGGAACACATTGCAATTGTATGAGATAGTGGGATATATATGTTGGTGAAGGGTATTAGGCACATATTGGTATGTAGGTCTGGTTGTGTGACAAACAAGACAGCATACAGGGCTGTTATATGACACATGTGGTGGTTAAACACCGTGGACTGGTAGTTACATTTGGAATGTGGAGGCCATTGAGCCCTGACATGGGAAAAAAGGGAACATGGTGCCCACCCATGGACAGTCATGACAGCATCTACATGGACATAAATGTGACTGGGCTGTGCACTGGGCAGGAGGGACATGCATGTCGAACCTTGTGTATGTGTACTGTATGCCTCCATGTGATAGCACATACCCCATGTCTCTGTGGAGCTCCCTATGCCCGATACCCATCACCTAAATGGGTGACAGACACATGTCTGTGTGTGCTCCATGGGGGACACACAATCCCCTGAGGTGGTTCCACATGAAGGTAGTGATGGAACAGTAGATAATGAGGTTCCATGGTGGGCTATGGATGTGATGTGGACTGGTAACATGTACACATTAGGTTGGAGTGGTGTTCCTGCTGGCAAATAATCCCATACACATACTGGTGTGTAACTGTTATGGAACATATGTAGGCTGTAATAGTCCACACAATCCCAGAACATGTCCAACAGCATGCATAGATATCCCCAATACTACAGAATGGCAGATGTGTAGCAATCACATAGCAGGCCTACCACATGCATATGTAGAAACATAGTGGCAGTGACAATGGCATGCAGGTGAAATACCCTGTAACAGTCCTGCAACTCTAGTGTCTCCACAAGGAGCATGTCTATAACCACATAGCAGAAAGTGTTGTACAATACAATATATGGCCCAATGGTACACATAACGGACACATACCACTAGCGTAGTGTTAACATTATGTTGGAGCTGATATGGAGGTGGGAGACTGATATGTGTATTGTATTATGATAAACTTGACATATGAGTTGCTCAGACATATTTCCATCATTATGTCTTTCAGGGAGTATGGCGCAACCGAGGAACCACGCATACAGTGCCGCTGAGGAGGAGATCATCATCACCAGCATCATCCACAACTATCAGCTGTTGTTCTAACAGACAAGCATGGACCAGCAGGAGAGAACAGCCATGTGGACTGATGTGGTCCACAGGGTGATTGAGGTGGGGATGCACAGCCATATTTATGAGCAGGTCCGCCACCATTGTAGTGACCTGATCCGGCAAGTACTTTGTTTTGCTGCCATGCAGGTTGACCACCTTGCAATGGGGGGGCCATATCATCCACCCCCCCCCCTCACCAGAGTGGAGGAGCTGTTCATCAGCCTAGTAGTACCTGCCCACCCACAAGAGCTCCAGGCTTATAGAGTCATGGAGGTGGTTGCTACTCACACACCACACATTGAGCTTGCAGGTAAGGTTCCAGGGCCTATCAGTAGACTACTGTAGTGTATGCATCTGTACAGGTAGACCATGCATATGTGAGATGTGCGGTATGTTGATGTGTAGTACCAATAAGCAGTAATGCATAAACTGTAGTACTGTGGACTTCAGTTGTTGTTGTACTGTAATATTGGAGCCACCCTGTAGCAATGCCACAGCTGTGGCCACTGACATCAACTCTATCCCATGTCAATGTAGGTATCTCTGAGATACCAGCAAGGCAGCAGCCAGATGCCGGTGAGTATGGTTTAAGGTTATGCTTGGCAATTCACTGTGCATGTCATAGCTAAGGTGTAGGCCATGTACACATCTAACACACCTACCCATAATGCAGGCTGAACATGTGCACTGACACAGCACACACCTCACTAATGGGATTACCAACCTCAAACACATGCAATACACAGTCCATCCCAGACAACTGTGGCTACACTCCAGTGCACATTGCCCAGGCACAGCTGACATCTGCCCAACATACACAGCTATGTCATACACAGAGCAGTTGAACATGCTACATATAATGACATCCCACTCCCTCAGCTAACACACGCTCCAGGGTCCTAAACCTAATCAACACATTACACAGAACATACTGGAGGGATAGGGCCCTGTCATGGGGAATCCCCACACTCTGGAACAAACTACCCATACATGTCAGGCAATGCTACTCATTAGCCCTCTTGACAGAAACACCTGGCAATTGGATGGGGAATGGGAAATACACCCTGGGCAGCATGTCTGTGCCACAGCCTGATAGGGGCACATGGGAATAACATTAGTGGGTGGTGCATGACAGGGAACCCCTGTGGCTAGGCTTATGTAGGCCCCAGGACCAATAGACCAGTACTCACCTATGAAGCTATGTGTACTACAGCCAACATCAGCCAGGGCCCAATCATGGTCAATAATGGTTTCTACACACACCATAGGTAAAGTACATTGTCTCTGTGGTTGGTCTAATGGTAGTCTACCACTCATACATGCACCACTGATGATGACATATATGAATACACATCAAGCATTTACTAAACACGTGCCCACATGTGATCCAGGAACACACAGAGGCTGTGAGCAGCAGCAGAAACACACCTGACACACAGAGACACATCCTGCAATGGTGTGTACAACCGTGAGGTATGGTGCACAGTAAATGCCAGTGTGCTGAACAGATGCATAGCAATGCTGTGGACATGGGTGCAGTGGGTTCCAGTGGGAGGGCCATCATCCACAAACAGAAGCCATGCATCACAGCCATGTGTGATACTGTACTGAACAATTGCCTGCTATTGTGTGTGTTATGTGGTTGTGGGAGCTGTCTGTAGGTGCTGTGTGGTGGACTGTATGGGTTGCCATGTATGTTGACTGCATGTATGTATGTCTGTGTGTGTGGCCATGTCTGCACATGTGTGTGTGTGTGTGTGTGTGTGTGTGTGTGTGTGTGTGTGTGTGTATTTACTGTTTAACGGTGTTGTACAGGTCTTACAGTCTGTTCCCTGTTTTCCCCCTCACAGGTGGCGAGGTGGGGCTGGGTCCTCCCCCTCAGGGAATCTAATGTCACTAATACAGACAGTGACCATGAAGATAGGTGTGTTGAGGCACAGGAAGGGTCATCAGGGGCTGCCACTGGGCCACCAATTGACAACCCACATGTATCCACACCATCCACGCACACAGTCACACTGCCTCTACACACCTCATCACCGTTGACCCTAGCTGAGGGACAGCCTACGGTTGGCATGGGCCAGGACAGTGTTGTATCTATGGTACCTGTGTCAGGACACAGCAGCCATAGCCAGATGTCTGGTGGTGTTTCACATAGGCAGATGTGTAGGGGTGCTCGTAGGAGCACTGCTGGTCATCATGTCCCTGGCAGATGTGCCACATCTTTTTCAACCACACACATGTTCCAGACTGTCATGGAGGCACAGGCACAAATGGAATGGTACACCAGGCAGGGTCTAAGGGCACAGAGGGCTCATCACACCTCTGTAACTTACAGCATCCGTGACCTAGCAGGTGCCATCTGTAATTACACCAAGGTCATGGAAAGACGGTTGGGGGAGACATTGGAACTCATCTACAATGTAATGTCCATGCATCAGGACAGGGCAGGATGGTTGTGATGGCCATGTGGACATATGTCAGCAACACCAGCAGCTGGAGGTCGCCGTGGATATCCAACCAGTCACAGCCACTCCTGTTGTGGCAGTACCTGCCCCAGCACTGTGGGGGATGATGTCCACAGCCAATCATAGCAGACCACATGCACATGGCCCTGGCCAGTCCCAGGAGGGACCCGGATCCAGTGGACATCTGTCAAACTTGGAGACAGTACTCGGTCTGGCTCTGTACCTGATACTGCCTGTAGCACCCCTGCCAGGTACAGATCCCATGCCCATGGCTGGAGATGGTGAACTGCAAACCCTGCCAGGTACAGTCTGCAGCTGTCCCATAATTCCCAGCCACATAGAGAAACTATGTGCATGCAGACACACACACACACACACACACACACACACACACACACACACACACAAACCTAGGCCAACCACATACCTGCACACACGACATCACCAGTGGCCCATAACAATACTCAGCCCACACACACACACACACACACACACACACACACACACACACACACACACACACACACATGTTGTCAATTGTATGGCTCAGCCTAGGCCTCTGGCAAACCAACAACACACCCTGTGCATATGATGATACCTGTGCCACTCCCTGACATCTGTAACATCGATGCAGGGACAGGCTAACATGGTTCTGATGCACAGGGTGACTGTACAACAGTGTAACAATGGAATGATGTGTAGAATGTTTTCAGCAGTAAAGTGAAATGCTAATATATTGGAAGGTGTAGCTGTGCAGCCATTATGCATCATTGCTGTAATTAACAATGTTGTATTGTTGTCACCAGTATCAGTTCTGATTGTGTTGTGTTTGTCCATGTGTCACATGGCTGATGGATGTAGTGGTGTCAGCAGGCCTTCTACAGTGGACACCAGTAAGTGTAGTGGGTGGTACACATGCCATGGCTGGGTACAACACACTGTGCCTTTGGCTAGGATGCAGTACAGGTACAGGACTGTACACATGGAGGTATGTCCCCATGCAGGTAACACATCTCATGCACATGTAATCCCACCAAGACAGGATAGGCACAACCACACAGTGATATATATGCAGTCTGCAATGTGGATGACATTGAACATGCTAACAGCAGGGTGATTGTCCCTCTCCCCACTCTACTGCAAGCCTCACCTAAGTAACATGTGTGTGCCAATGCCGGTGGCATAACACTACCCTTAGGAGTGTGTGAGGCACTCAACAACTGAGAATGGTGTAAACAACAACTAACAACCTGATTACATACACTGTACAGTATTACAGACAGCTATGTGGGGGGATAGATGCAACATTAACTGCAATTATGGCAGTCGTGTCCACAACAGCCACACCCAGTGAGTTATAGCAACCCCAGTGGTGCTGCACACCTCAACAGTGTGGAGGAGGGCATTGACACATCTATGACCTGTGAAGGACTGTATGCCCATGGGATGGCACCTGTGGTATGTTGACATATGCCAAGCAGTCCTGGTGGAAACATATCCTGTGAATGGAGGTAAGTCATGTAACAACTACATACATTCCTATAAGCAGGATGGTGTACAAAAGCCTGCTATGATCTACATAGGCATTGTGCACCTCCTAACCCTCATCTGCACCTGTCATGATTGGGTTAAGGAGGTATACCAGGTTCAGGTTGTATTCTCTGCCTTTGACAAGTCCAACATTGGCGGGGTCCCATGTGTTGAGATAACCAGTGTCAATGGCCATGGGTTCATTTTTGGTATGTTCCATGTCCCTGCAGACCATGGTCATCAGGCTACTGGGTGGTAGTTCCCAGCTGACATGGTGGGTTTGTGGATGTCCCTGCCAACATTGGTGAATCCATTGTCAGGTTTA